>NW_020925659.1:112324-208068 GCF_003984885.1 Neopelma chrysocephalum | reverse complement strand
GAGAAGAGAAGAGAAGAGAAGAGAAGAGAAGAGAAGAGAAGAGAAGAGAAGAGAAGAGAAGAGAAGAGAAGAGAAGAGAAGAGAAGAGAAGAGAAGAGAAGAGAAGAGAAGAGAAGAGAAGAGAAGAGAAGAGAAGAGAAGAGAAGAGAAGAGAAGAGAAGAGAAGAGAAGAGAAGAGAAGAGAAGAGAAGAGAAGAGAAGAGAAGAGAAGAGAAGAGAAGAGAAGAGAAGAGAAGAGAAGAAGAGCATATTCTGGCCTGTGCATCAAGGAGAAACACATTTTGCCCAGATCTACAAGCTTGCAAAGCCTCCTCTTCATCCTGAAGGAAAATTTATTCCTTTTCATTCTTTCAGGCTTGGCAGGACTTGCTCTCTGAGCTGTGAAGGCACCACATGGCACTTGTGCCACTGGAAGAGTGGAAGCCGAAAATCACCTTCCCACTGAGCAGGGCTCAATACAAGCTACCCAACAAACTCAGCCTGCCATGGGAAACAAACACAAGTCACTGAGTCAGCCTGCTTTTAGGGACTCTTTTTTTTTTATTAGAGAAATTTTATTAGAGAATTTTATTAGAGAATTTTTTTGTATTAAAGAAAAGAAAGAGCCTGACCAAAGCTCTGGACAGCTTCCTTTTCTACAAGGCAGAGTGGCACATCTTTATCTCGCCACTGCATCATGGAGGGCCCTTATGTATCATAAGATGCAATTATTCCATGATTTCACTTATAATAATCAGATAAAAGGTATCTACAGGAAATTAAAATCTGTAGTCCTCTAGTTTCGTGGAAAATTTCACTGGTGACAGAAAATCTTACACAGAAATAGAATCCTTTACTGAACATCTGCATCCTCTTCTGACCTTGGCCACTTTTACCTAGGACGATCTTCATACTCACCTCATAAATATTTACATGATCTATAAAAATGCTTCTAGATTCACTCTCAATTCCAGCAGCATCTCAGAATACATTCTGCAAAACACCTTAACCCATATAGTGCCCTGCAGCTTAGTGGCTAGCAGTGCAAATTCTTGCCAACCATAAAAAAGACAGATAAAAGATAATTTATTGGTGCATCTGTGCCTGTCATCGGAGGAGCATAAAGAGTTTTATGCAGAAGATTTCTCTGAAGACATTTTGAGGGTCATAATCTCACTTGAGTAATGCCCAGGTTCATATCCTATATTTTATTTTCATCAGTGGAGAATCTGTCCAATTACAATATGGAAATTTGGAGGGAGGAGGGGGGAAAAAAGAGAATAGCAATGAAATAATACTCTTCTAAGTTTAATACTTAAAATTAAGTTTAATACTTAATATAAATTTAATAATTTAATTAGTTTAAATAAATAAACTTTTAAATAAAAAGTTTAATTTAATAACATTAAGTTTAATACTTAATCCTCCTAGCATGCCTGTAGAATGGTGACCAAACTCCTTGGCTTCAGATCTGCAGAGTCAGTTTGGGGGCTCCTGGAACTGCTGCCAAGAAACTGGGTAAAACAAACACTTTCAAAGCACTTTATCACAAATCAGACATTTCTAATAAAAAAATTTATCTTTGCATTATAAGTTCTAAAGTGAATTAAGAGAACAGTATAGCAGCAGGTGGTGAGGGAACACATATGGAAGTTAAGTCCAAGGCTGTCCTGGTGTCTTCAAGAGAGATCAGGATGTTAAATATACAGCTCTCAGACAACTTGTTTTGTACAGCTGCAGCACTGCTGGACACAATCTGGCTGTTGTGTTCTTCATTTTTAAGGGTATGCCCTGTATTTTTATTTTTTTTTAGTTGATAGACTTCAAGCAAAACATAAACTAAAAGCTAAAGTAGTCCATCTACCTGTATTTTCTCTTTAATTCGTAGCACTTACACCAACATAAAAGCAAATCACACCAAATTAAAAACATTGACTTTAACATCCACAAGGTGCCTATTCACATCTCACAAGTAGGATGGAAAGATGAAGAGTAGCCAGTCCCATAATTAATAAACACAACAATCACACTCTTTTACACATTTGCTGGAAGACATATTCCAGATGGTCTCAAAGTTAATGAAACACTAGTTAATAAATCCACATCCACATGCCCTTCTAGCCTATTTTTTTTGGTAAAACTTCAGCCTGTTGCTGTATCCCTGCATCCTTTAGTGAGATGCTAAGGGTGCATTTTCACTTCTGTACAACCTGCCAATTTCATCTTAAGACTTTTTTCTCTCTGCTGTGAATATCATCCACAGTTTCGGTTCAGTACCATCTGCTACATATCTTAGGACTCCCAAACAACAGCCTTTTCCTTCCAAACAGCAATCATTTAGAGTCATAAAATCCCCCACTGCGTTGGTATAATTTGGGAAGCATCACACAATCACAAATTTCATTTAATGTTTCTCTCCTGACTATTTTACTTACTTCTTCTCTTTCATTTTTATTAGCATTTTGAGCCAAAGCACGCTGGATAGAATTGTTCTCTCTTTTCCTGCTGATTTGAAAGCAATAAAACACAAAGAGGAGGCAGCATGCTGAATTTTCTGTGCTGTGATACTCTGTTCTTCAGATGTTTACACCTTTCTGGAAAACCTTTGTCATCAGTTCTCTAGTTTTTAAAGACAAGGGTAAATTCCAATGCTGGAGTGGCAACTGGTTTGAAGACAACTGAGTGAAGACAAGGGTAGATGGTGGTGATTTTTCTTAATGTCCTTGGGAACAACATTTCAGACATTTCAAATACCCAGGTCTGAAAGGAAATTATCTGTTTCAGAAATTTCCCCAAAGTTTGAAAAAAAAAAAAAAAACTTTCACAATCCTCTAGAATATTCTAAATTAAAGAAATAAAGTGCAGTCACACTTTCAAAACACTTCCAGGAGCATATCCTTTGTAACTGTGTGCATACTGAGTTTTTCGTGTTCCACAGTTCAGCATCACAGAGCACAAATGCTCACTAGAACTAGACTGGCACTGCTGTATAATTAGGAATGTTGCCAGCACATGGCACTTCAAATGTCCCTCGTGCATGTAAAATTTTATATTTTTTTTTGTTTATTTATGCAGGAAAATATTAAAGGAAAAACTAAATGAAAATTGACTCCAGATCTGCTTAAAATACATTTGTGGTTTCCCAGCTGTTTTGTAAATTCCTGGCTGAAAATTCACTATACTCTTTGTTATTACAAGAAGAGAACACCATAACAAGATTATGAATTAGTGCATTGTTTGAGGAGATATGAGTGGCTGAGCTGACCCTGTCTACTTGAAAATAACCAGAACTGTGATTATGGTCCAGCAAACTTACTTACAAAAAGCCAACAGTAGTCAGGTGTATTTGGACAAAAAATATAATATATATTATATATTATAATAGCATAATGCCCATCAGGCTGGGGATTTTAATATTTTTATAGTTGTTATAGAGGAATGCAGTTTGACTGAAAAAAAGCCAATTAAATAAGATTCCAGGAATCACTGCACAGTTCTTGAAACCTGCAATAAGGTCAAACAGCTAGCATGAGATGAAACATAAAATTATCTCTGTTTGAAATGATTGCTCTAGATTTCCCCAGCTGTCATGGTGCAGAAATAGCAAAGGTATTTGTTTTTTTATTTTTCTTTTTTTGTTGCTTGGTTGTGTTGGTTGGTTTATTGGTTGGTTTGTTGTCACACAAATCTACTACAACATAGAATTAAAAGTTTTGTACCTAAACCACAGCTCAAGCCTTATGAGGTTGATAATTCAATATTAATGAAACAGAATTTCCAGAAGCATGTGTGTATTTCATGTTAGAAAGAAGTGCTGAAAAACTAAATAAATGCTTAGATATCATGACTTTTCAAAACTAGTTTTCCTTCAGCAGTGAGGTTTTTTCACAAAGCTTCAGGACTTAGCAGTTCACCATTTAATTTAAAGACTTTTGAAAAAGCAAGTTGCTACCTCCTGCTTTTGAAATAAGTTGCAACCTGGTCCTTTTGGGCAACTTCATAGTTCATCTGTGGCCCCTTAACATCACTTGCTCTTTCACTTCTTGTTGCAGGGCAGTAAAAAGCATCCTGTGTTGCTTCAGTCGTTCTTTCTTCTCATGTCCTGAGTAAAAATTGTTTCTCTGGGAATAAATATTTCTTAACATTCTGATATCCTTCTTAAATGAAAACACAGCAGGAGAGAGTAGAGAAATAGGAAACTGTATGTTGGGATCAACAGCAAAACAAATTCTCCCTGATGACTGCGGACAAAAGCATTCAGAATATAAGGCAGGGAGGAAATTAAATAGAAGATATTTTGGTCTTCTTTATGCAAAGAATGAACCTTTTTAAGTTTCTGTGTCACACTACCTTAACTTGAATGATTTCATAACCAAGATTCATCTGGTTCAGTGGAAACTTCATAAAAATGCATCTTACTTTTTTAGCCACGGTGCCAAAAGACACATGGGATGCTTCTGCTCTATGACTTTGTAACTGCATTAGCACCATAAGTTTTTTTTATATGTATTATGCCTCCTAAGCAGAATCTTAACAGGAACAACATAACATGTCACTTTAAAGCAATAAACAAACTTGTTATATAAAGCTTCACTGGAACATATTCTCATACTCAGCATCTGAAAGCCACTGTTTAAAGCAAAGAACCTATTCAAGTAAATTTATATTTATCTGAAGTTGAATGTGTGCTAGTCTTTTAATCTCTTTATAAATTGAAGGAGTTATGTTTTGGGTGTTGGTTCTCCCTGACATCAGAAGTCACAAGCACGTTTGCATGAATGCAAAACAGGTACCTAGAGAATCCTGTACACAATAAGGCAAATAATCACATTTATAAAGAACCAGTCTCATCACTGCATTGATGGAGAACACAGGAGCTGGTTACAAGAGGGAGAAAATTACACAGAAGAGTTTGAAGAACATGTGGAAAACAAACAAACAGACAAAACCCCAAACCAGATCAAAACAAAGCAATCTAAGTTAAACTTGGATTATATTTTATGCGCAAAAATATCAGTTTCCTCCTTTAATTTCTTTTTTACCGAGTTAAAAATATGAAAATCTTTTCTAAAACAAGGGCCACCTACAGAGTAACCAATTCATGTTATGGATGAATTCTGCTTTTAAAAAAGTGATAATTAAAGCAGGAAACATTTCTGTCAGCTTCATAATAAATGTAGGCTATTCTCTCTCATGTCTTTGGTTAGTCTTTTGAAAGCAGGAAAAGTAGGGAGGAAAAAAATCATGTTACTAATTGCAAACAAGTCTCTCTCTCTCTGCTCAATTAAAATTTAAACTAAGTGGAATAATTGTACATATGGCAGGCATAATAACAACAGCAATAACATCCTGTTCAATTCACTGTAATGGAAATCTTCTCCTGCTGCTAATGGTATATAATAGCACCAAATTAAAAGAATTGAATGAAATAGCAGGTAAAAAAAATATGGTCCCCTAAGAAGCCTTGTACAATCAAAAAATCAGCACCTGACAGGACCTCAGAAAATAAGTTTGTGACTGCAAGATGCAAGAGGGTTTAGCAAAGGACAGACTTCATCACAGAAATCTTAGTTTCCTGGTGTATAGAATAAATGTCTCCCAGCAGAAAGGGTGCAAGATCCAATTGCAACAGTGACAGATTTCTGAGCCTCATGAATTCCAGACCTCAAAAGAGTAGGAAAGAACCTTTTGAGTCACATCAGATTATACTGAATGTCCTGAGCTCTATGTTCAAAGGACACATAATACAAAACAGCTATTCACTAAAACCTGACATCAGACTTCATTGCGATCCTTGCTGACTGACCAGCAAAAATTCTGTCATTAATATAGTATTTTTGGTTATTTGGGACATCAGGAGCTATATCAAAATTGTCAACCTGTTTTGCAAATGTAGGCAGTCCAAATCCCAAGAAAAGGCTTCAGTTCCTGGTCAATTAGAATACTGTGAAATGATACTCACTACAAAGTTAATGGATATCACCAATGGGCATCTCATTCCTCAGTATCTGGTTAGCTGACTGGTGTAATCATGTATTCTATGCCACTAAGCCTGAGCATTATGATATTTTGTTCCTTAATGTCCATTCTCTCTGATTTCTTTAGGCCTTAGGTAATACAGGTTCTAGAAGGAAAAAAAACCCCAAATTCCTTTTTTTCTTATTACCTCTTTTTTGTTCTGTTTTGGGTTGAGGTTTTTTTTACTTGAGACCTTTGATAGACAAACCAGGTGCATTCTTCAAATGCACAACATGGTCCTCTAGACCAGAGGGCTGAAGGGAGGGAGAAAGGAAAGGGAGGGAACAGAGAGAAGGACATATTGATTCATCACCCAGTCAGTCTTAATTGATTAGGTTACTGTCAAGCCTTTATTTCTTCTTCCTCTTCTGGGATAGTGATTTCTTCCTGAAGATAAGTTGCATTTAAATTTCTGAGGTAAAGAGAGACACAGTAGGCATGGAAACAAAAAGTTCTGTCCTGGCTTTGGGGGGATGACAGTCTGATGTCTACATCAAGTTAACATGAAAATATCTGATAGACACTTCATGGTTATTCAGAAAGAGCAGTCTGATAATTATGCAAATCAAATCCTCAAGTCAGAGTGCAAGGATTTGCATAATTGAGAAAGAAACATACAATTATGGGTCAGTGATGGCACAGCATCAAAGGCACTTCAGGGGAATTGTTTCAGTACCACTGTAGTTAAACCAAAAATGTGGAGTAATTGATGGGAAATAGATGCAGCCTGTTGAGCCTAAGTCTACAGAAACATGAAACCTATGTAAAA
This sequence comes from Neopelma chrysocephalum, assembly GCF_003984885.1. Classification (NCBI taxonomy): domain Eukaryota; kingdom Metazoa; phylum Chordata; class Aves; order Passeriformes; family Pipridae; genus Neopelma; species Neopelma chrysocephalum. The sequence goes on along the minus strand of NW_020925659.1, from coordinate 201,302 downwards.
TCTCATTCTGTGCATCAGAATGAAGTACCAATTCTGGGCTGCTGAGGGTCTGCACAGTTCCACTGATTGAAATGGAATTACCCCCATTTCAATAGCCAGAAGCAGAGCTCTGGTAGAATAAGTCAGTGTGCTGTGCAATCAAGGTGGAGACATGAAACAAATAAAAAACTTCTTAGAGAATTACAGCTTTTTTTTTTTTTCTTCCAGTTCATTCTGCATCATGAAACGTGGTTTGGGATCAGGATTAGCTCTGATGTTGTGGAGACCTGATTGATTCCCCACCACTATTGAAGGTGCAAGGGGAGAAAGTATCATATTCTCACCATTCCTCTGCTTGTGCTACACACCAGCCTCCACAGGACTTTGAAGGTTTAGGATTAGTGGCAGATGTTTGGGCAAAACATTTTTGCCCACAGATGGGATTCAATAACTTAGTGATGCCTTCTGGTATCACCTTTTTTCCAGTTACAACAGGCAAGTACCTGGCCTACTTAGTTTGATTTTAAATTTCACAAATTCATACACATTTCATTAAAAAAAAGGTAGGAAATAACACCATAGACTCACCACATCTGTCCCAATAATATTTTTTAAAAAATACTAAAGACCTTGATACAGGCTGCATAACAGAGTATGAGCTAATTTTCAGCTAAATACTGAGAGATTATATGACTTTCTCTATATCTCTTCAGACCCTGAAAGTTTGCCCCTCCATTCCTGTTCATGATGTTCAGATTTGTCTTTTCTTCAAGTAAGAACTTCATTAAGGTTTTCCAGCTCAAATATTCTACTTTCTAAATTATTTAGCTTCTTGCCAAACATTGCTTCCATCTCTATTTTGCAGTTCATGCTGGAATCAATGCCTCCCTTAAATGTCAAGCAGGAAAAGGGAATTAATGAAGTCTTGTAAACATGTCAGACATTACAGACATTTCTCAAACTATTCAGTAAAAAGAAAGGAAAGCATGCCAGACTCAAGATAGAAACAAGATTGAAAAAAAACACTTATAGTCTGTATTTGTTCACTGGGACAGGGAACTGGGGGAGCAGGGAAAGATTTCTCTGAGTGAAAGATGACAATTAACCTTTGGTGGCACCTCACACATTATATCACAGGAGATGTAGGGATTCCCAATATGAGAAAAGTAGCTTTGTCCTTACCATTAGCACTTTTTATTTTCCTGTTGAAATTTCTCCCATATGCTTAGCCAAAAGAGGTCTGTCCTTTTATTCATTTGTTTGCTTGCCTTTTTTGTTTGTTTTGTAAAAGCCTAAGCAAACCCACAGGATGGTTGCTGTTTAGGTGGCTGAAATATGTCTAAGGCCAACAGAAATAACAGGATCGTGTCAATTGTCAATGTAGTGTTGGGTTCATCTTGTTTATTTGCTCTATAAGGACTGTTTCCTACCTGTTGGGTTATAAGATAGATAGATAGATGTTTTCTTGAAAATCTTTCTCCTCCTCTGTGCAGTTTCTCCTCCAATACACTGTTATTTCACAAGCAATTAAAAACACACCACGCAAAACATCACAGAAATGACATTTGCAAAACAATTCAATCAAAGTCTGTGAGTGTTCAAGATATGAAACATGTACTTCATAATTACAAACTACTGGTTGTGACACAAATCTGCCACACCAAAATACTTCTCTAAGGCAGACTCAGAAAATGTAACAAATATAAAACAAAGGAATAATAGAAAGTGCTACATTAAAGCAGAGAATATATGCTACTCAGCATGAGTTACACTTTATGTCACCATTGATTTTGAAAGGAACATATTTTCTCTTTTTAAATTGAAACAGCTTTATTTTTTGATGAACAGAAGAATTTAAGTATAAAAAAGGTATTTTGAACCCCATGACTTCTTTTCCCACTGGCCCTATACTAGCATTTTCCAACTCATATTTTCATTACATTAATTAATCCTAGTAAGTGGAAAGATTCTGTAATAAATTTAGCAGAAGCTATTCTTCATTTTAGCAGAAGCCATAAAATAAATCTATTTCCGCTCTTATCTGAAAGTTTGTATAAAACACTGGGACTTGTTTTGCTTTCATTCAAGTTAGTTTGAAAACAAAATAAAATCCAGAACTGAACCTAAAAAATGCCTCTTCTTAGTTGCACAGTTTGCATGCCGTGGCCCAGGAACCCTGCAATTCTCATATGCATGGAATTATAGAGTCATAGAATCATGGAATTGTTAAGGTTAAAGTTGGGAAAGACCTCTAAGGTCCTCGAAGTCCAGCTGTTAACCCAACACCACTGTGGTCACCACTAGACCACCACATCCACTAAACCAGTGTCACGTCCACACTTTTGAACACTTCCAGGGATGGTGATTCCACCACTACCTGGTCATTCTGTTCTAATGTTTGACCACCCTTTCAGTGAAGAAATTTTTCCTAATATCCGACCTAAACTTCCTCAGGTGCAACATGAGGCTGTTTCCTCTCGTTCTGTCCCTTCTTATTTGTTGGAAGAGCCAAAGCCCACCTCACCACAACCTCCTTTCACAGAATCACAGAATCACAGGATGGTTTTGGTTGGAAAGGACCTCAAAGATCGTATAGTTCCAATCCCCCTGCCATGGGCAGGGACACTTTCCAAAAGACCAAGTTGCTCAAGTCCCCATCCAGCCCAGCCTTAAACACTTCCAGGGTTGGGGCATCCAACAATTTGTTCCAGTGTCTCTCCATCTCCTCAGTAAAGAACTACTTCCTCTTGTCTCATCTAAACCTGCCCTCTTGCAGTTTGAAGCCATTCCCCCTTGCCCTATCACTACAAGCCCCTGTAAAAAGTGTCTCTCCATCTCTCCTGTAGGACCCTTTCAGGTACTGAGAATGTACTACAACAAATTCTCCTTTGAGCTATCTACACGTTTCACTGTTGGAAGAATCAATACTAGTGAGCATTTCATCATTTTCTGGTGGAAAAACCTATTCAGCCAACCTCATGCTAAAATAAGATGCTTGAAAATGTCAGTGATTTAACGCATTTTAAACATCTAAATGCGTCGCATTTTATTTGTAAATGGATCTCACTATTTGCTCAAAGATACAACATCCTCAATGTGGCTCACACTTACTACATGTGAGCTGTGCTCAAGAACATGTCACTGTGCTGTAAATTTTGATTTCTCCCCAGCCTGTGCCCCCGAGCCTTCTTTCCTCCAGGTTGAGCAATCCCAGCTCCCTCAGCTGCTCCAGACCCTTCACCAGCTCCTCTGCCCTTCTTTGAACTTGCTCCAGTACATCAATGTCTTTTCTTGCAGTGAGGGGACCAGAACTGAACACAGGATTTGAGGTGCAGCCTCATCAGTGCCAGGGAGAGCAGAAGGATCCCTTTCTAGTCCTGCTGGACACACTATTTCTGATATTGGCAGTAACAGGAGCAAAATAAGAACAAGGCTTGCCTGCTACACGAATTAAAAGCTATTAAACCTTTTTTCTTCTTTTGCTTTTGGTGTTGTTGCCCATTTTGCACACACAGCACTGGTGGCAGTACCAGGCTGCTGGACAAGAGGAAGGAAAAAACCTCCCCAGTTACAACAACAGCAGCAATCCAGATCTTGACAGTAACTTATGGCAAAGTCAGTGAAAGTACTGGAAACTAGCACTGACAAAGGGGCTTTAAATGACTCCTTTTAAGTTTTTAAATTAAAAGGGCAAGCTGGCTTTTCCTTCATGGTGTCTTCCTGGCTAAATTTTTCAAGACAAGCAAAATGTGTGATTGGGTTTTACTGTGTTTAAACAAGCTTATGCTACTCAAACAGGTGGTGTTATAAACCCACAGTTTAGAAAAAAAAGTTTAGAATTAAGAGGACGTTATTAAAAGCACTTAAAGGTATCAAGAAACTCTCTGGAGAGAGAATGTCTCTTTTTTTGACATTCAGGCAGAGGTACCTGCAGAATCAGTGCCTGAAGCCTCACACAACACCTCTCAGTCTTCAGCTGCAAACATCCTGCAGTACTTATTGTTTGTACAAAATGGAGTCTATTTGGAGAAGAAGCCAGATTGTAAGGACCTCTTTTTATCAATAGAACTCTTTTTAAGCACCTCCTTTTATCAATAGAACTCCTTTTTCCAGAGAGCATTCTACCAAGAGCAGGCCAGTCTGATGCTTCTGTAAAGCAGTTGATCAAAAGGGGCCTGGCTATATGAAAAATAAATACTGAGAAAAGACAACTTTATCCAGCTGATATCCTTTGAACTAACGTTTGACTCCTGCAGGGCACTGGGTAATGAAAGCATAACTTCAAGTATGAATTTGCAGGCCTCGCTTTAGTAACTAGAAAGGTTTCTTCAGATTTATAGAATAAATCCTAGACCATGCACAGGCAAAGGTAAGGCAAATACATTAAATATGACAGTGTAATGCAATGCAAAGAGCTGGAGACAATTTCAAAAGTGCAGTGCACAGCTCCACATATGTGTGGTTTGTTGGTCTCCAGAGTACAAGGAACACTGAAATGCTGCACTGAGCAATTAATAATACCATACTATAGTTTCTTTTGTGAGGGAGAACTACATTTTCAACAGCAAAAATGGCGAGAAAATAATAGATTTCTAAAACAGCTAAAATGCGCTGAAAGTATCTGCAAACTTAGCAAAAAAAAAAAAAAGGAAAATAGATCTGGTCTAAAAGACATGAGTGAAAAAAAAGAAAATATTAATGTTCTTTTTTTTAAAATTGTCAAGAAAAGCAATACAATAACCTTGTGAAATTTATACACCAATTACATAAGTCAGTTTACATCTTATATGGCATTAAAGCAGTAGTAATTATCACACTGTACTCCTCTGTCTTTTTGCTGCCACACGATAATTTCTGCAAAACTTCCCATGTAATTGAGGCAGGTAAGGAAGGGGGAAGAGGGAATTGCTTGGATTTCTAAAAACAAGCTTCAGCTTTCAAGTTAAATCAGCGAGTTTCAGAAACCTCGCGGGAGAAAAGTTACCAAGGATGGTGTTTCAAGTGTTCTGATGAAAGCTGGTTTCAAAGGAGTGAGGCACTCCACAGAAGCAAGAAAACATAGAGGACAACTGTCCTACTACAAACACCCATTTAAAAAGAAAAACACATAAAATTCATGTTGTGTTCTTTAACTAAACTAATCTGGACAGACACTAAAATGCAGACAAGTGTATAGCCTAAGGCTTGGTGCTGCAAAAGAAGTTGATCTATATGAATGTATGTAATTTACTGAAAATTTCTACTCTGACTTCAAAAGTGGATCTTGGCAATACCTTTCCTTTGGAAAAATGCCACTGATTTCCGAGGTGTGAATTATATGGAATCAAAGTATCACTGCAGTGATCCTTACCTTCTAATAAGCCTTTCTGCATCTAAAGTGTGACAAGGCTTTAAATTAAAGTGCTGGATATTACAATAATCTTCCGTAGCAGTAATGCTGGGGAGGAAAATCTCCGTGTCCTAAAGTGTTCTTATTAAACACAATTCCTAATAATTTGATCAAAGCCTGTCTGAAGTAGCTGTGAAACAGGAGTAATGAAGTATGCAACATGTATTTGTACACCTCCAGGCCATCACACAAACCCCAAGGATGAGGCAAACAGCGACACAAAACCCAGGTTTTGTTTCCAAAACTCTGAACTGTACTGTCACATCTCTCAGGCAGTAGATGGGTACTCATTTCATTCAGAGAGAAACACCTCAGTTTTGCAACCTTTTTTTTGGACTTTCCCTCTCCCAGAGCCTCAAGTTTCCCTCTCCCTTCACGCTGCTTAGCCTGAAAATACCTCATATTGCCTCCTAGAAATTTAGAAAATGGAATAGGAGAAAAATGGCGTAAAACTGGAAGGTCTTAAAAAACCCCTAAACCTTGTACTTTGGATTGAAGTATTGAACCATATTCCAAAGTGCATAAGTGTCAATATTATCTTCCAATCAGCTGATATTTGATGCTGTATTCAAAATTAAAACCTTAAGCTTAAAAGCTAAAAAAAGTGTTGAGAATAGAATAATATTCGCCAGTTTTCCCTTCATATAATCTATAAAATCAGTTTTGGTTAAATTAAAGTTTCAACAGAAAGCTGCTCCTGAAATATTTATCTCCCTACAAGTGTTGGAATATCAGTGAATTCTCAGTCAGTGGTTAGTTTGCCTTGGGTTTTCTTGTTTCTTATATTTTTATGTCTATATGGCTTTCAAGAAGGTCATAAAGAATTCATTGTGAGCTTTTGGGGAAGGGAAGTGAAACTATCAGCCAGATATGAAAGTCCTTGAAATTAGTAACTGCCCAGAGCATGAGGGATGGACCACAATTCCCAGAAGATTGCTTGCAAAATGCAACACTTAAGTATCACAGACGTGGCTTCCAGAGTTAATTCCTGTTTTGATATTACAGAGGTGCCAATTACAACTGTTATTCTGATAGTTCACAGTGGCACTTCCCATGTGTATCTGCTACATCGATTTTAAATAGATCACAAAATGTCAGGAGCCAGGTCTGACCTACAACTCCTTCACAACCTGTTTGCTAATGAGTCAAGACTGTAGTTTGCTGAACATCTATTTCAGGTCATGCTAGAAGGTGTTTTCAGAGAAAATGCTCTCCTAAACCCCTCTGTGATAGTAGATACAGTCAAACAGACTGAGGATTTGATCTAAATTAAAAATAACCCTCAAAAAAACTTAATTCACGTCAGTTCCCTCAGGTGGCAGAAAGCAATCTGAAAAACTAATTATTCTGATGTACCAAAAAGAAATGACTGTCAAACTCTGACCAGGATATCTTATTAGTGATTTCAGAGATTTCCTCTGAAATTATTCTCACCTTCACTTGTTCTTTTATATTTAAAACTATTTTGCTTGCTGACCAGAGCTTCTCAGACCTCCCCACCTTTCAGACTTGATTTTAAACACGGTAAAGAAGCTGCTTTTTCTTCACTGATGGTTTTTGGGGTTTTTTTAACACCAAAAGCAAAACACCTCTAAGAAAATCTGTAACATCCAAGCACAGGGTTGTTCCAGCTGGTTGACAAGTGTCTGGCTTTAGTGTAAAGCCCTGTAGTTTTAAGGACAAACAAGGGAGTACATTAAAACACAGGGCATTTGCTGTGCAGTTTCCATAAATTTAGGTTAATAGCAGCCTGGAGAAGAGAAGACTGAGAGGGAATCTCTGCAAGGTGTACAAATACCTCAAAGGCAGATGCCAAGGGGATTGTGCCAGACTTTTTTCAGCGGTGCCCAGTGACAGGATGAGGAGCAATGGCCACAAAAAGACAAGAACTTCCACCTCAGCATGAGGAAAAACTTCTTTACTTTGCAGGTGACAGAGCACTGGAACAGATTCCCCAGGAAGGTCATGGAGTCTCCCTCTCTGGAGAAAATCAATCCCCACCTGGACACATTCCTGTGTAACCTGCTCTACCTGACCCCACCTTGGTAAGAGGGTTGGACTGGATTAACTCCAGAGGTCCCTTCCAACCCTAACTATTCTCTGATTCTCACCATTCAGCACCAAGAGATATGCAAGAGAGGCCTGAAATATTTCTACAAGCGTGCAAAATATCTGCTGGATTTCCTTACAAGGCTCACATGTATTAATCCAAAGATCTGATGCAGAGTATAGTGATACTGGTTCCAGCAGATGTAGATGGAAGCAGTTCCAGCACAGACCAAATTTCTCTGTTTATTGAAGTACCTTGCAATATCTGCAAATGATGATGGATGCCAGGCAGTATTCACTCATGACTTAAGATATTATTTCGTCTTAGCTCTCCTGAACATTACTGCATTAGAGAAATATTCCATCAGGATTTATATTCTGTTTGTCAGAGTTGACAACACAGAATATAACACCATTGAATTAAATCTCCCAAGCTGAACCTGCACACAGGCCATACAAACAAACTTTCAGCAGTGTTGAAACCTTACAGAAGGAATTGGCCACATGAAGCAAAATAGTTTTCAGGACAGCTGTCCTGTTCCTGGGTCACAGAACTGTTAAAGATAAGGGACCTGTGGGCGTCACCTGGTCTAATATCCATGTTCTAGAAGGGTCATTTGGAGTAGAGGGTCCTGGACTATGTAGAGAAAGCTTTTTATTTTTTTTTATTCTCCAGGGATGGAGAATTCATCACTTCCCTGAAAACATGTGCAAGTTCTCAGTAACCTTCATAGTAAAAATGTGACTCCTGATGTTCAGGAAGAACCTCCTGTCAGTCCATTTCTCCAGCCTGTTTCTCCAGCATTTTGAGGTCCCTCTGGATGGCAGCACAACCCTCTAATACATCAACTAGTTCTGCCAGTTTTAAGTCATCAGCAAGCTTGCCAAGGGTGCATTCTGCCCCATCGTCAATAATAGTGATAATAATTAATAATCTTCATTATTAATGAAGATGTTAAACAGGATCAGACATAGTTTTGACCCCTGGGATCACTGCTTGATACTGGCCTCGAGTTAGACTTTGAGCCACTGATCACCATCCTCTAGACCTGGCCATTCATATGCCAGGCCAGTCATTTCAATGTGGAAGTTTACCAAGTTGGTCAAGTGTGAACTCCTCTTGGCAAAGCCATGCTAACAACTCCTGATGATTTTCTTGTCAATGTACCTAGAAATGGTTTGCAGGGATTCCGAGTTCTCCTTCTCGCCCTTCTTGAAAATTAGGGTGGCATTTGCTTGCTGCCAGTCTTCAGGCATTCCTCCCAGTCACCATGATCAGAGAATACTGGGGGTGGCCTTGCAATGACATCAGTCAGCTCCCTCAGCACTTGCGGGTGCATCCCACCAGTGCCCATGTTTTTAGGTGTGTTCAGTTTGCTGAAGTATTCCCTGACCTGGTCCTCATCTATCAATGGTGCATCTTCCTCACTCCAGCCTTTCCCCCTCTCTCTGGGATCTGGGATACCTGAAGGCTGGTCTTTCCAGTAAAGACTAAGACAAAGAAGGTGTTCAGTACCTCAGCCTTTTCCATGTCTCCACCACATTCAGCAGTAGGACCACATATTCCCTAGTTTTCCTTTGCCATTAACACATTTATAGAAGTGACATTCCCCACCAGTTTCAACTCCAAATGGACTTTTTCTTTCCTAGCCATGCTTTCTTCTGCATTCTTGGGCAGTGTCTCATTGTTCCTCCCTGGTTACCTTCTCCTGCAGGTATACCTCTTCTGTATGCTTTTTTTTTTTCCTCTTAGAATTTTGACAGGAGCTCATTGTTCATACCCACAGGCCTCTCCGAGTTTTCACTTGACTCCCTGCTCACTGGAACTGCTCTTGAGCTTAGAGAAGGTAATGCTTGGAGACCAATCAGCTTTCTTGATCCCCTATTTCTTCTCAGACCTTATCCCATGGGACACTTCCAAGCACGTTCCTGAAGACACCAAAATCTTCTCTCTTAAATCCAGAGTTGTGTTCTTGTTCTGTTCCCTCTTCACTCAGAATCCCAGTTTCCACCCTCTCTTAGTCACTCCTTTAACTTTCACACCCCCAGCCAGCCCTTGCTGTTTTGTGAATACGAGGTGCAGCAGAATACCTCTTCTGGCCAGATCCTCTATAATTTTTACAGCAGGAATTTTCCATTTATTTTCACCAAGAAGCACCCTGATGTCCTGTCCATCCAGCAGAAATTGGGGTAGCTGAATTCCTCCACAAGGCCCACAGCCTGCTAATGTGAGGCTGTTTCCAGCTGTCTGTTCATCCTCATCAGGTGGTTTGTAAGAGACACCTACTGCAGCATCACCCTTATTAGTCTATTTACCTACAAACCCTCTGCTGGCTCCTCATTCATCCCCAAGGAGATCTTCATGCATCCCATCTGTTCTCTCACATAAAGGACAGCCCAACCTCCTCATGTTTTCAGGCTGCCCTTCCCAAAAGAGCCTGAATTCCCAAATTGCAGCACTCCATCCACAGGGGCCATCCCACCACATCCTCCTGATCCCGATGAGGTCACAGTCCTGCAACTGCACAACAGTCCTCTAATTCCTTGTGTTTACTGCTCATCCTGTGTGCATCAGTGTGCAAGCACTTCAGAGAGGCAAAAACACAATTAGGTTTAAAAAAGAAATTAAAGGCTCAATCTCCTTTAGTTCCCTGGTCGCGTCAAGTGTTTGTCAGTAGTGGTTCCTGAGGATATGTGGAAAAATGGAAAAATTGTCTTAAAATTGGACATGGATTTTTGATTATCTAACAACTGAACCCACCTTCTCTGAATAGACAGCAGACATATGACCTGCTCTACCTCTCTGGGGCCAGGGAAGCACCGCAACAAACTCGGCATCAACTTATTTTCAAATATTTATCTTGACAGAAAGTTATACAGAAACCACAGGTGAGATATTTCAGTTTTTTAAATCAGCGAACACGGAGTAAGAATGAAACACTGAATAACATTTTATCAGCTTAAAGCCCTACAGTATAACATATTGGTTTTTTTGTAAATGTATTATTTTGTGTCATTACATAATACACAGGACTTATGGCTGACTGAGCCTCAAATTGTCTGGATCTTTGCAAAAAATTGAAAAAGAAGATGCAATGTTGTGTATCTAAATTTGAACTTAAACATTGATTTTGTATAGTCTAAAACTGATTTTCAGTTCTGCAAGCTGATGTTCTCCCTTACAGATCTATTCGCCGGGATTTGACAGCTAATTTAATTACTTTATAAATGTCACCATTGATTTTAGGAAAAAGCTGGAAGCATTAATGGAAAATAGAAACTCTGAACACAGCCAAGGCAATATGTCTAAGATGTAATTGCATTTTAGATATAAAATGCATCTTTACAAAGATTTTGCTGAACCTGAAGTGGTTACGTTGCAGCTGGCAACAAGAAAACTGAAAGTTCCAGGGAGCAGTAAGAGACAGTAATGATGTTTTCGTATTAATGCCAGTTGGCAGATAATGAAAACACCATGCAGATCCCCTCTTCACACCAAGCAATACCATAGTTGTTAATGGAGCAGTGGAGTGAAGAAGAGAGTGAATACAGTCACAGCTGGAATCAGCCCAAGCAGCAGATTCAGCTGTTGAAAAGAGAGGAGACTTTGCCTGAACTGCTCAGGGTACAGTAGTCACCTGAGTGGGGCATAACCAGAGTTATATAGTGTTCCAGTTCTTCAGTTTATCAGGACCAGTTCAAATGAGGTCTCAAAATCAGGGGAATAGAACCCACTTTCCCACTATGAAGAAGGAGCTAATCTGCACCAAAAAAACATTAATGTTGTTAGTAATTGGTGAGTTCTCACTGAGAGGCACTGAAGCACCCATTTGCCACCTGGACAACCACTCTAGAGCGATGAGCTTCACTTCTCTCAGAGAAGTTCCTGGAGCAGATCCTCCTTGAAGATGTGCTAAGGCACATAAAAGATAAGGACATGTTTTGAGGCAGCCAGCATGGCTTTACTGAGGACAGATTGTGTTTGACCAATCCAGTGGGCTTCTGTGATGGAGTGACTGCAACAGTCAACAAGCAAAGACCAACCAATGTCCTCTGCCTAGACTTCTCCAAGCCCTTTGACACAGTGCCACACAACACCCTTGCCTCCAAATTGGAGAAAAACTGGACAAGTTGTTTTAAAATTGGACATGGATTTTTGATTTGTGAGGAACTGGCTGATGGACACAGCCAGAGAGCTGTAACCAGTGTCCAGGTGGAGCTGGTCACAAGTGGTGTCCCTCAGGGCTCTGTCTTGGGACCAGTGCTCTTCAACACCTTCATCAGTGACACAGACAGGGAGATCAAGTGAAGCCTCAGCAAGTCTGGAGATGACATGAAGATCTTATAGCAGCCTTCCAATACCTTAAGGGGACTTATAGAAAAAAGGGAGAGCTACTTTTTATGCAGACTGATAGTGATAGATCAAGGGGGGAAGAACTTTAGAATAGATTTAAATTAGATATTCTAAGAAATTCTTTACTCAGAGCATAGTGATGCACCACAGCAGGTTGCCCAGGGAAGCTGTGGGTGCCCCATCCCTGAAAGTGTCCAAGGCCACATTGAATGGGGCTTTGAACAACCTGGTCTACTGGAATTTGTCCCTACCCAGGGCAGGAAACATCAGGAGATGGAACTTAGATCATCTTCAAGTCTCTTCCAACTCAAGCCGTTCTCTGATTCTATGAAATCATCCTTGGACCAGGACTTAGAGGCTACTAAAATTGTCCCATCATCAAGAAAAGAGCACTCCCTGTTTGTCATTTTGCTTGGTGCTTCCTTTGCAGAAAACAAACACAGCAAACCAGTTCTGGTGTTGCACAAATGCTCAAGGGGAAAAAAAAAAAGAATATATTGTCCAGTGTTAACTGTAAATTTTAAGCCAATAGCTGCTGTAAGACTATGTTGTTCTTAGGCACTCACTAATTAAATTTCCCGGTATTTACTGTCTTTATAAGTTTGTCTTCCTAGATTACACTTGGCTGTTCTTAAAAACTGGGCCACATTGTAGAACAAGGAAAAGGAACACAATTAAAAGCAATTATCTGATTTACTTTTGCACACTGAGCTGATGTGTATTCTAGAAGACATATTTCAATTGCTCCAAATCTTTGAAACAGCAGCTACTTGCAAAGCAGAACAAAGTACTGAGTTTTAGGGAGTGTAGTATTTGAACAGCTGTGGACAGTGCAGTGCAGAACTAAAAAACACATTGCTTTCCTTTAGGAATGTGTTTGACATCATAAGCTTGTAAACGGCAGAAATTTCAGTTGGCACATAAAATTCCTCTCATTCATAAAATTGTTCACCTTCAAAAATCAAAAAAGGAAGTATGAAACATGCCAACAACAAAAATCTCTTCTCTGGTGGTGTTGTTTTCTAGCGAAAGATAATAGTTTAAAACATAATTGCCAGTAAAACAGTGGTTGCATAGAAAAGCAATAAAATTAGACCTAATTCAAAACAAGGTGTCTTTTGACATACAGATTTTTTACTGTGGTGGATGACACTAATAAAATTATATTTAAAATCATGTGATGAGTATGGTGTTTTTACTGTAAAGGACATAGAAGTAGAACTCAAAGGCAGTTATGCTGAAATTAGGAAATCAGTAATAGCTGGCACTACCCATTGGACATCTCAGGTGTAATCAGCCTGGAGAAGACACGACTTGTTGCAGCTACCCAACATAAATTGGCTTATGAGAAAGAGGGAGAAAGGTTTTTTTTACCTGACTTTGTAGTGACAGGGCAAAGGGTAACAGTTTGAAACTGAGAGGGGGTAGAATTAGGTTTAGATTGGGTCTGAGGAAGAAATTCTTTACAAGAAGACTGGTGAGTTGTGGATGCCCCATCATGGGAACTGTGCGTTGTCAGCTCAGACTGGGCTTTGAAAAACCTGACCCAGTAAAAGATGTCCCTGCCTGTGACAGAGGGATTGGGGTAGATGATCTTTGAATGACTCTTCCAACTGAAACAGATCTGTTATTCCATGAAAATTAGATTCACAGATGCCCAAAGTCAAGCTGGAGAGCATCGGCTGGATCCCCTGTGTACCACTGGCCTTGCATTTTACGTGACTTAATTGTTACAGGAATTTTTTTAAGAGAAGTGCTAACCTGAACTTAAAGGTTGCTAGTGGCTGAGAATTTATGAGTCTTTTATAAGTTGTCTCATGGTTACTTTTACTGAAAAACAGAGCTTCTGTTTCTGGTTCAGATGTGTGAGTTCAAGTTTTTGCCTTCTGCCTCACGTTTGCTGCTGCATTAAAAAATCCTGGTTTTAAACTGTGAATTTGCATTGAAAAATATTGAATAAACGGACTTGTGAGCAACACTGCCCAACCAAATTAAAAATGCATGGGTTTTATTTATGCTATTTGTTTTTCCCTGACTGTCCCCCAGTTTATCTGCACCAGTCTTACCTGTGGACAGCAAAAATCTCTCGAGTAAGATTAGCTGCAATGCTAAAAAGTACTTATACAATGTCTCTATTCAAGTACTTTCTGTCTAAATATCCAACAATTCTGATACTAGAATTTGCACTAGCACTTTTGGTTTTTAACTATGTTTGCATCCCTAGTTTTTTGTAAAGTTGCAGCTCCCATAAGGTCCATGTCAGTTCTATAAGCACAGAGCTTGTGATTTCCATTCCTACAATTTTCAGTGGATATTAGACTATGAGAGAACTCTAGAAATAGAATTTCAAGCAATGTCAAAACAGATGTCTTACAGAAGTTTATTACACCAGCATCAATATTTAACCAACCAAATGTATAATTTCAATAAAAGAAATTTGGTAGGGTAGTTTCACATGGCCTGATTTCTCTAAGCCCACTTTGGTTGCCACTGTTTTATCCTCTTTCTTTATCTAATAATAATTTAAAGCATAGTCTTTTATTATTCTAAGATCAATGTCATTTTTTCTTGGAGTTTTTTAACTTTCCCTTAAATCAAACCTTGTTTAAGATCTGCTTGAGTGGGTTTCATTTAGATAGTAATATAACTGCAGAAGTTTGCAACTGGGATAAAAAACACACCTATTCTCTTCTTTTAAAATATTGAATGCTAGAATGTGAAAAAGAAAACATCAAAAGCAGTATGTTTTTCTTCTACATGGAAGTCTGAGGAGCATATCCTTCATTGCTTTGTTTTTTTAAATACGACTGACTTGAGTGGCATTCTACTACATAAAGTTGAAAATACTCCATCTATAACAAAAAAAACTAAGATGCAAATATCATCTCACTTAACTGCACTCATAAGTTTAGAACCAATTAAATTATTTAATTTGAGTCTATTAGGGTCTAAATTCTCAAAATCTCAATATTTTTAGATTAAAAAGTATTGATTTATTAAACAAAAAGTACATGTAAAACTAGGTTTCTGAAGGCCTACACTATATACACTTAGATAATTATATATAAACAGATTATTAAACAGTAAGCAACATAACTTTTTAACAGCAAACTTATTCTTACAAAACTTGGAAAATGCCAATAAATGTCCACAAAATCCTGTAATCTGAAACTGTTAATAGAAGACCTTTATCATCATTCTACTCATAGCATTAGCTCATACAGCTTAGTGCTTAAAATCTTATTTAATACGCTAGTATATTATAAGACTGCTTAGCACAGAAGTTTCAATTACATTGGTACTTGAATTTGCAAACAGGTAAAATCTTATAATATGCTGGGGAAAAAAAAAAACAGTAAAACTGCTACAACTTTCTACATAAAAACTTGTTGAAACTTTAAAAAGTGAACTTTTTAAAAAAGAAGGACAATTTTATTGCAGAACAGAAAGTAAATGCCAATAACTATGGGTGTGTTCTTGCTTTGAATATTGTAAATAGCAAAATGTGTTATTTGGTCTTAAAAAAAACAACAGATCACATTCATTTCCTAAATTAGTCTATCCCCTTTTATAAAATCAAATCTCTTTATAAGATCATGTTTTATGTTCCAGTGTTTCAACTGCAACACAGAATGTCTCCATCTTTCATCTGTGCCTGTTTGTATTTTATCATAATGAATATTTACTTTCAGCAGGTCTATATGCAAATTAGTGGCTGCTGCTGTTGAACTTGAAAATAAATATGTTGACTTAAAATGTGAAACAGCATCTTGTGAAGGCTCTACTGCCCCTTGTTTTTATCTGTAGTTAGTGGGAACAACTACAGGAATAAATAAATAATTCCTTATGATTTTGATGTGATTCTGGCCATTTATATTTTCCAGTGTTTACTATTCAGGTGGATAAAAAAAGAGTTATTCAGATATCCACTAGTGATTTAGAGGTTTTTGATGTTCAGAGCTGAAGGCTGAGCAATACTTTCGTAGTGTAGGAAGGAGTAGACTCTGTGAAAAGAGAAAAAAGAAATACATCTCAGATTTTAGCTATGTAATCCAGCACAAATAAATGAAACCCTTAGCTAGAAACAGCAGGGCTTGATTTTATTTCAAAGATCTACAAATGATCTCTGTGACTTCACTTTAGAAATACAGAGCACAAACACCAAAGTGCTCAGATTATGGACATTAAGGAACAAAAGTCCAGCATCAGAACATGAAAACTATTCTGAAGCCACATCCCGTGGCCTTTCTTCATGTTTCTCTTTTACCAGGTCTCACAGGACCTCACTGTACAGATCACTGAAATGATATGCAAGGAATGAAAAGATACCAAAAGATTCATTCCACAAAAAGTCATTTCTACATACAAACTCTCAAAGGGATTAAAACAGAGCCTAGAGGGTACTCTGGCTCACAGGAAACTCCCTTTGTTTCCTCACATTTTACTAAAGACTCAAGAGATTGACAGTTTCTTAATGATGGCAAATATAAGACAAAGTGGCAAAATAAATTAACATGCAAAGCTTCTGGTGCTACGTAATAAAGACAGAAGCAGAGATTTTACTATGAATGTACAGTGGTTAAAGAGTTAGTAGTACCCTGATACAGATAATATTGTTAAAGAATGTTCTACCAATACAAAGAGCCTTTCATATATATATTGTGCCTCTTTTTGAGGAGAAGAAGCCCTTCTTCAGGAATTCAAAATCACTAATGTTAATCCCAAGTGAGGTAATTGAATCTGGAGAATGAGAATAATCTTTGTATACATTATTAATGAATTAATGCATGGACAAACACACAATTAACTTTGTATACATTAGTTCAATATCAAGTGTCCCAGTCAGAGCCCAAACTTTTCACAAAGCCCATTTGGCATTTTCACTTATTGGTCTTATTCTATACCATAACAGACGACTGTAGTTTAAGGATATATTGCTTGGTCTCTCAAAAATAAATGTTCCCACCATATGTCTGCATTTATCTCCAAGGCAGCAGGAAGCTTATTGCAGGTTAATACATACCCCTTTCCTTCAGGTCTTCAATGTATGCCTTCATAAACTCTTTCTCAACTTGCTCACGTTCACGTTCCGTTTCTATGATTTCTTCAGTGTCTTCACATACAATGGTTTCAACTGGACTGTTCTTGAGACTCACGAATCTAGACAGAGATCAGCACAAGAATATAGGCTACAGGCTGCTGAACATCACTGGCCAACATAAATGACATTGTAGGAATTGCTACTGGAACCAGAAAGAGAAGTGCAAAGAACATCAGCTCAAATTTGCATCACGGCATTGTTAGGATACGTCTATTGTTGGAAACTCAGATTTCACATGGCACCTTCTCTATGCTCCACTTTCCATATAAAAATGATTGGATTTATCTCTTCCTGTCTATCTTCATAAATCATTCTCTGTAATAACAGGTATGTTTCTTTATTATGGAACTTCTGACAGACTACACTGTAATTTCACATCTGTTGATAAGCAATACAAACTCCATCCCAACAACATTGCCTAGCAATCTGGAATTTTGCCACTATCACTCAGGCAACAATACCTACTTCCGTCTTTTGGTTGTTATCTCTTTTCCAATGCACGCCTGAACTTGCATTATATTGTATTTGCAGGTTTCCTAAAGCTACATTTTGCTGGTGAAAAACTAGGTGGTTACACAAAGAACTTGTGTAATGTCCAAATTCAGTGCGCAGCATCCTGAAAATCTCTGATTTTCGTTCCAAGAAAGGAAAAAAGTCAACAAAATTGTTACTTTCAGAAGAACAAATGTTTCACCAAATCATGCGGCTTTCTAAAATCTCATGCATTGCTGTGAGTTTGTGATCAGTGGACTTTGGCTGCCCAGGTGTCCATCCAGCTCTCTCTCTCCTTCTCCCCAGCAAGACAAGGGGAGAATCATAGAATCATAGAATCACAGAATCAGCTGGGTTAGAAGGGACCTCCAAGATCATCAAGTCCAACCCTTGATCCAACCCCGCTGTGGTTCCCAGCCCATGGCACTGATGCCACATCCAGTCTCACCTTAAAAACCTCCAGGGACGGAGAATCCACCTCTTCCCTGGGCAGCCCATTCCAATGGCTGATCACCCTCTCTGCAAAGAAATTCTTTCTAATCTCCAACCTAAACCTCCCCTGGCACAGCTGAAGACCCTGAGCCCTCTTGTCTTGCTGAGAGTTGCCTGGGAAAAGAGACCAACCCCCCCCCAGCTCCCCCCTCCTGTCAGGGAGTTGCAGAGAGTGAGGAGGTCTCCCCTGAGCCTCCTCTTCTCCAGGCTGAACAGCCCCAGCTCCCTCAGCCTCTCCTCACAGCACTTGTGCTCCAGTCCCTTCCCCAGCCTCGTTGCTCTCCTCTGGACCTGCTCCAGCCCCTCAATGTCCTTCCTGAGCTGAGGGCCCAGAGCTGGACACAGCACTCCAGGGGTGGCCTCACCAGTGCTGAGTCCAGGGCAAGAATCCCTTCCCTGGACCTGTTGGCCACACTGTTCCTGAGCCAGGCCAGGATCCATTGGCCTTCTTGGCCACCTGGGCACACTCTGGCTCATGTTCAGCTTCCTGTCAATCCAGGAATAGCAGATTAAAAAGTTGTAGGTTGAGACAGCTTAAAGAGAACCTCATACCTACGCACAGAAGCAAAGCAAAGCAAAGTAAAAACCTAATTCTCTCTTCTAAACAAGTGGTCTAGCCACTTCCTGGGAAGCAGAGACTCAATACATGTAGCTGGTTTCCTTGGAAGAGAAAAATCTTAATAAAGGATGGCCAACCTTCCTTCTTCTTTCTCTTGGCTTTATATGCTGAAGGTGACACCACATGGATCAGCTCCAGCAGTGTCCCCTCCCAAGCTCTTGTTCAGCCTCAACCTACGGTGCTTTGTAGGGGTGGATTGGAGAGACAGCCCTGCTGCTGTGCCAGCATTTCTCAGCAGTAGCTAAAACCACCTTTCTAGCTACCAATGCAAAGAACAGCACTATGAGGGCAGCTGTGAGGAAAGTTAAATCTATCCGAGCCAGACCCAGTATAGGGGCTGAAACGGTTCCATAATCAAAGACCTGAACATTGCTTGCAGAAATGCATGACCACCACACCTGCAGACCACCACACTGAAAGGCCTCTTGGTCTTACCCTGCATGCAGAAATAAGGTGACATTTCACAGCAGAGAACTACTAAAATCACGTGACCTTATTTAACCTTTTACCAGCCACGTCTCCCTCTCCCAGAAAGATGCTTTTGGCAGCACTGAGCTTATCAGCAACTGACTGGTCCTCCTCTGAGACAGCTGCTATGACTCCATCTACCCAGGAACAGCAGTTTAAGCAGATGTGGAAATCAGAAAGATGCATATATATATATATATATAATTTCCAATTTTTGTAGTGCCCCCTTTACCACTCGTTGGCTCAGAACTGATGCCCACCAAAGAATTTCTCTTGGGTTCATGTACCCTATCTTCTTAAGGACATTTTCCCTTTCTCTCTTACTTACTTTAGGCCTGTGGTAGACTCACAGATGGCTGTGGGTACCTCAACCAGGTCATCACCACTGACAACCAGCAACCTGAGCTTTGGCATGTTGACGAGAGCTCGTGGGAGATAAGTCAGCTTGTTTTTCTGCAAGAGGAGTGTCTCCAATTGATCTAACCTGCAAAGACATAAAAAGATAAAGATGGCTTAAAATACTTATTTCAGACAGGAACATCTGTCCAAAACAGCAATACTGACTTAATCTTGTGTATAATGGGATCAATTACGTGCAACGTCTTTGGCTTCTCAAAAAATCACTCAAACCTCACTCTCAACAGATTTTCATCAGCTTTAATAATGGAAATCTGCAGTCATGGTTCAACATTATAGGTATTAATAGCACACCTCTGAAAAGTAATCAAAAGCATGTTCAAGACAAAAGGTTACAAAATTTACGGTGCTTTCATGCAGAAGGCGTTGACAGAATATGATATAAAGCCTCATCATGTGCACCCTGGAACTAATGAAAAATAAAGGTCATCAGCTCACAGCTTTGACCATTCCATGAACTATGGATGCCTGTACCAGGCAGTAAGTCCCCATTTATTGTTTTTCACCAGTAATTAGTACTGTGGGGAGCAAGAGAAAGATTAGCTCCTAATCATAAGACTCTTGCAAGATGTCCCACCAAAATCAATTCAAAGACAGGGTTTCATGGAGGAATTTTTGCTTTATTTCCCCTGGCTTGTCCTAATGCAATAGAAATTTGGGGCTCTGTATTTATTCCTTGGAGAAGGCAGAAGACCAGAAGCACAGCAAATCGCTGAGAAAGTTTGTCTTCTTTTGACTGCAAGGGTCCATTCCTAAAACACTGCTGTAGGATATTGTTTATCTGGTCCACATGGTCTATTTGAATTTAGGGGAAGATATTAAGTAAGGTGTTACAGTTATTAATCACATTGTTATTAATCATATTACTTTTGTGGTAGTTCACTGAGATTCCTTGACACTACAGGCATTCAATTCATGAGCCTGAATAAGAGCATCAGTTCACTGGGGCAGGGGGCATATCCTGGCATTCTGTAGTCTTCAGAATGCAAATGAGCCCAAGGAATCTCAAAAATCAAAACCCAAGGAAAACCTTATTTTTTGGTGTCTGTTTATGGTATTTTAGTATCAAGTCTGGCAGCTCAGGGGAAAAATGCTCCTTAGATTGAGTGGGTATCCTTCTGTAAAAGAAAAATACCCTCTTAGAAGCATCTTGAATTTAATTAAATCCCTGGTCAGTCCCCATGGAAAACAATGGCAGGTTTATTTTATTTGTAGCATGTCAATTACTAACACAAATTAAGGCTTCAGTCCTGCTGTCAGAATAATCTGTGATTACACAATGCCCCAGAAAAGCCTTTTTGCCCAGCAACAAAAGCCTTGAGAAAGTTAAGACTGAATGAGTTTTCTGTGAAGTTTCTTCTGCCTCAGGGATTTCTATTCCCAGATCAGCAAATAACCCAGAGTATTTTTTTTTAATAAATTTTAGTTAATAACTTTTTTTTGTTTACTTTTGGCTGTGTAAAGTTTTGTAAACCAAGTCACCACAGGACTCCAGAGTGAATAAATAGGCCCAGGAATAAAAGAGCTTTCTCAGGCTAACAAGTCCCATTGAAACAGATCAGTGTGGTTTTGTTTAAAACTAGATCTGGTGGGCACCTAAACTGGAAGAGTGAGTGTATGTGTGCACATGCACATGTACTTCAGAGTAGAAGGGGAGGATTTTCAGTGGTTTTTTTTAATATTATCAGTATTTTTCTACTTTGCTAACGAAATTTGTCAGGTGAGTCCCCTTTGTTGGACCTGGGGCAGAGTAACCCCATGGACTTCCCAAAAACCAATGCTCAGATATAATGATAAATTACCAGGAAAGCAGAGGAAAATGTATTTAGTTAAACTGATTGCCATCAGAAGAAGAAGTTTCTGTCCTCTGACAGAGCCCATGAACAATAATGGAAGGTTTACATGCAAAAATATCCACGTGCGGTTTTTTTTCTACGTGGTTTTTCATTAATGGTGTTTCTTGGAAGCTTGTTAATTTTCTAAATGACTTAATAGTTCATAAACCTGCCAGTGAATTAAAACATGAACTACCTGTCTATGTCTTCTGGGAGATCTTTCAGGTTGTTGCTGCTGATATCCAAGCACTGCAGATTAGACATCCGGAGCACACAAATTGGAATAGAATGGAACTTGTTTGCTGACACATCCACGACTGTGACTTGCTTCAGGTTACTTAGCTGGAAAGAAGCAGTGCTCTATGTTAGTTAAATTTTGCAAATACAGGAAGACATTTCATTCATCAACCGTTTTTGTTCCCCTCAAAGCACTAAGGAGATAATTTATTTATTTATTATTTTTTTACTCAAATTTTTGCCGGCCTTATCTCTTGCTCATCGTTTCCCAGGAGAAAGGGATTCAGAAATAGTTACTTCCCAAAGTGTTCATCGCCTTTCTGACATCACCGGGGGACTGAATGAAATTTTCACTCTTTAAAACCCCACAGTTTTCAGATGACAAGTTGAACCAGAAAATTATTTGGTTTTGAAGTGAAAAAACACAATTTATATAACTAATAGATGCCAAGTTACCGTTCTCAAAATCAGAGATTTGATAACTCCCATCAAAATTACATAGATTCCCATTGCTATAACTCTATTATGCACTGAGAGTCCATTGCTGGGACACCATTAGAAAATTAAGCTGTCAATTTAAGCCAACAGAAAATTTGGTCCAATATTTTTCAAAGATCTTTAAAAATACATCTTCCATACTGCAAACTAAATATGTAATAAGAGCTTTTTATTTGAATACTTTTCAAAGGAATTACATTTTTAAGTAATAAACCTTTAGTGCAATGAAGGTTAACTACAAATGTAAAATATACCTGTTTAAGAAATTAATGTGTTAAACTAAGTTCTCTCTGTACTGAATCAATTATTCACATTATCAGTGTTCATAAAACCATGCAGCTAGCTAAAGTGAATATCAAAGGAATATAAATGTTAATCAAAAAAAGTGGTTTAGAATGGAAATTACATTTCTGAGCTTCTAATCAGATGTCACCATGACCATCTAGCCCTATGGATCCTGATACAGAAGAAAAAGTAGCAAAAAAAAATTCCCTGTCCTTTGTTGAAGGTATCTCAGAATGTAGAAAACAAGCAGGAACAAAAACCCCAAAGCAAATACATTTTCCACTTCCAAAGCAAGCAGAATGCCTGTAACAGCATAAATTAAGGGAACAAAAATCAAAAAATAATAAAAAACATCCTGAATAATTGAAAATTATTTTCTTTATTAATATTTACTCATTGGGTTTTATATTTTCTGTTCAAACTCCTGCTTACTGTAATATTGGTAGACTTTCATCTGAATTTGACCATTACAATGTAGACTGCAAATTTTCCAGATACTGAACCTTTTTTCCAACAAATCAGAACCTCTTTTTGAACAGGGAAAGCACAGTGACTATTCTAGGTCGTAGCAGCAAAAGAACGTGGAAAATAATTGGCACCACCTTTATACCGTGTTTTCTTTATGGTTTCAAATTATCATCACAATTTCAAACCCCAAGCAAATATTTCAAGTTTCTCCGAACAATTTGAACTCAGAACAGTTTGCTAAAACTGCTGATACATTTATTTTAACAAGCTCTCCCCACAAAAAGTTTTGCAGGCACAGAATTAAAGCAATATCCCGGAGGCTTAAATGCCAAAATGGTCTCAAACCATCCCCATAGAAGAAAAACCACCTTCTCTAAACACAAAGCCACAGATATAAATATATAAATATAAAATATTTAAAATATTTATATAAAATATATAAATATAAAATGAACTGACATTATTGTTCACCCAAGTTCCTAAACACTTTGCTTTCACATGCTGAAACAACTTGGTAACATTAACACTAGATGGTAAAATTATATTTCTTCAACAGCAGTACCTAGTTTTACATGTTTTCCTAACAATGCTTTATTAAATTAAATATTATAAGCAATATAATATATAATATAATATATATTATATGATTATAATAAGCAATATTAACATAGCAGTATTTTTTTAAAGAAACACAGCTGTTTCCTCCATTTTTTTTATAATATGGAAAAAATATTATTTTAATACTTTAATATCGATTAGATTAAAACACACATTTTTCAGAAGTTCGTATTCCCATAAAAATGTGCCAACAAATATAAGGTCATGGACTCTACTGATCCAAATTTTGGTTCACCATGCCACAGAATATATGGAGCCATGGTTATATCATGTATGCTGAAAGCCCTCAGCACTTTTTCTTTTAAAGTAATATTAAATAAAACCTGTCCATCTTCTAGAGTATGTTGAAAGCTAATGGAGTTTTTAATTTAATCTGTTTCTGATGTGTTACCAACAAACAACTGCAACAGATAATTTATTGGAAATTATGACAGCTATGTGTTATATTTCCTAAAGAAAACCCTGTGTGTTCTCTTTCCTCTTGAAGAACTGATTGATCCCTGCACCTTTTGTAACATTTCATTTTCAAACAAGCATTACCCCCTTATCATATTTATGTTACCATTTATTTTGGCTTGGTGTTGATTTTTGCTATTTTCCTCTATTATGTGACTTTGAATTAATCAGTATATAGGCTTTATACAGGTCCTATTTAAAAAAAAACCACTATATTTAATAGCTTTATTATTTAATATATTTTAATATATTATATTTAATATATTTATATTTAATATATTTATGTTTATATATTTATACTTATATTTAATACCTGGACACACCTATGTTTAATCATTCTTGCCATTTTTATTTGACACACTGCCCCCTTTTACCTATCTTCATAGTTTTGTTTATAGAAATAATTCAGATAACTTGTAGAGCTCCACTGCTTTCCTTTCCCTCTGGCAGTTAAACCTTCAGTTGAAAGAAAAGGACATCATGTCCTGGGCTGAAAAACTATTTGATTAACGGGTGTGGTTTTATTTTTGTTCTGCTTTTTTGCTATGAAAGGAATTTACTGATGAGGTTGGATGAAAGTTTCTGATGAGTTGCCTACTACTTAGCACCAACAAATTAAAAGAAATAAAGTTGTGTCAAAATACCATATTTTTCAGTTACATTTAAACATTCTGTAACAGAAAGAGCATCCCACAAAGTGAATCATGAGAAGATATACAAAGGATTGACCCAGAAATGCCTATCCATGCATTATAAATGTGCTTTTGCCCTGAAATTTCAAACTCAGTGAAGTCAAAGACAGTTTGAACCACTTCAGTGGTATAGGTTATCACTTATATTGCCTTCCAAAACATATGTTGCCTCCCAAAACCCATAGATTGGGACTCAGCATCTCATTAATTTAATGAACACAGTGAGAAAGGAACACCTTAGGAGCAGAGTATACAGTTGCCCACTTAGTTCTCGTGCATTCAAACCAAATTCCCAGCTTTTCTTTCATCAAGCTGTCAGTTCATGACAGTTCATGGAGAAAAACACTAATCACAGAAATAGGGCACGAGCCTCTCTAGAGGCAGAACATACCTTTCAAAAGATATATTTGTGCATTTATAGCCCAGCCCACCATCTGGGGGCTTCCAAAGTGGACTCTCAAACTTGATGAGGCAAAGGCATTTAACAGCAAACCCCAAGCCTTGAAAACCAGGTACTAATCCATGTATTTTGTGACAAAACCCTTTGAAGTCCAAAAAAATATGTGACATCAAAAAGGACTTCATTTGGTGGTGCCTTGGTAAGATAAATCCAAGAAATGTTAAGTGGAAGAAAGTACTCAGCTGTGTCAGTCTGATTTTGCAGTTCTAGAATCCTAAACTTTTTGTAGAGTTAATCCACAAACAGGAGTTGTTATTCTTATGCCAAACTGTTTACTTGGAAGTTTAACATTGCCCCCTTTCACCACTTATCATTTCATCACTCAAATGCATTCTTTCATGTTAATGTTTAATGTCCAATAATTGTAGCTATGATGATCTAAGCATAAGTTCATAGAAAGGGACTTCCCTTATTATTAAAGCAGGTTTTTTGTATGCACAAACCTTTAATCAGGCCTACAAAGAACGAGAAAACTGACTTAATTCAATATTCACAAAATATATGCAATAAATGCAACATATGCAATATTCACAAAAATATCAGGTATTGATCATTTGCAGGTGATTGAAGGTGACCACACACAAGGTGATCACAGGTGATCACAGAGCAATGAGAGCAGGGCTGTCAGCACACAGTTAAAATCCCTAAGAATGTGGGTCATGTGTTTAAATCTAAGTATAGTAGCTGTTCCAAGCCAATAGATAAGTGCATGAAATTAAGCACCCAATTAATGATTTCCTGGGCTGAAACCAAAACGAGTCTGCTGTCTCAAAAAATAAATTTATGTTGATTAGTTATATTAAATTTTCATGGCATTACTGCTGCAGCTACACACAGTCTGCATACATTATTGCATTTTACCATCATAAAGTCATCTCAGTTTCAAATCTCCAAAACTTGTAAATTAAGGACACACATTAGAAGGGAAAACTAGGCTCCCCCAAAAGTCAGTTAAACATTTCTCAACAACTTAAATAGATCCACTTTGGGAATACACTCATCATGTATTTTAAATAAAACCATTAGAAGAGGAAGAACAGCAATGTTGGGCATTAACTGACCTCTCCAGAATGTTTGGAGACAAACTGTCCTCGAATCTATCAAAAGACCCTTTTAAGATATATTCTGTGTTCCTTCACCATGAGATGACCAAAATTGCTCATTTTCACAACAGGATATAGACAAAGCCCAAAACCACTTTTCATTTCTGCTCCAAAATGCATACAGTTGAAGAGGTGCTATTCAGATTGTCATCTTAATTATCACTTAAACATGTACAACAATTCTGGTTTGCCATGAAAATACACTGCAGCCTGTGAAGTTACCTTTCTGATTTAAAAAACTGAGTATGTTCATTTAAGCTTGTTCTGAAACCCAGAATAAATCACTGTTTTCCAAGATGTGGCATGGGAAAAACACCCAAAAGATAAGGATGTTTATTCTGTAGCAACTTGAAAAAGATATGACAGAGATGACAGCTAAAATAAAGAATTACAACATACTGACTCTCTTGTTTTTGTTTTACATTGATAAAATAGTAACCATTCACTTGAAAGGAAAAAATTATCAAGTGTGTTTGAAGAGGTAATATCAGCAGAAGAGGACCAGGTAACAATGTAAGATTGTCAGAGGCAAAATAAATAATCAGAAAAAAGTGCGAGAAAAACATCCAAATAAAATTAAGAATGTGGTTCTGTGGCTAAAATAACACCATTAATGATGGAATTATTTCACCACATGTGACAACAATCTACATTCTACACCAGACTGAAGAGAGACAGCCTGACAAACTTGGAAACAGGATTTTCACAAAATGCCAGCCAGAAATCAGCTTGCTTATAAATAAGGTGGAAGACAAAACATTAAGGGGAAAAAAAAAGACATTTTGACTTCAGCAGCAGAGGTCAGAAGGTTTGTGATGAGCTGCCTTTATGACACCAGGAATAAGCACCTGCATGGTTGTTTTTGGCTTGCAAACAGAAATGGTAGAAATTCTTTTTGTCTTGGCACAGAGAAACTTCATTAAAATGCACAAGATTCTTGCCTGTTGTGGTGCTCTGCACTAGAGGAGTTTGACAAATACTACTGGTTGTCTACCAGAAGGAGAACTCTGCAACTTGGAGCTGGACTTGTCTTTTCTTGAAGCAGGAGTTTCATAAAGAAAATTCCTCAGATTCGGGAAATTCGAAGTGGAAATAAGACTGCTTTGCACACTGTGACATCTCTGGTCTGGAATTAGACCTTATGTAGTACAGAAAATCGCAGCAATACTTCCATCTCTTCCCAAATGATTCTTTTCTCCCTGTATTGTAACAGTATTTCTAGGAAGTTTTATGTCTTGCTTTGACACGAACGTGCAAAAAAAAATTGGAAATAAAACTAGTATTAGTAAAATAATCACACATGAGAGATGTCTTGTCCTGACCTGGACAAGAAAGCTGAGGAATGGCACAAATAGACCTCTGGCTGCCTTCTGAGAACTTGTTGGTGCAATTAAGAGCATGAGGCTGTGAATTCTTACAGTTTTTAGTGTTTCATTGCTATTTTGCACTACTCCATCCAGCCTGTGACCAAGTAACCTCAGAGCATCCAAGTAATTAAAGCTATTAAATTATTGCTGTTTCTTCTCGTGTCTGCTAATAAAAGTATAGCTGAATACTTGTTCACATGCACACTTCAGAAAGCTTGCAATGCAGCTGGGCTTTCAAGGTGGATTTTAAGGGAAGAATTCCCCTGCTATGAAATTTATGGAGATCTGGCACAGGCTCTGGACACATTGGAGCCCTCCAGCAATCCCACCCAGCAGTGTGGCCTTTGGTGGAAACATAGCAAGCCTACAGACCTCATCTGCTTTTTACTGGAAGGCCCCCAAATTTTCCTCTTCTTGGGTTTTTTTTGTTTTGTTGGTTGGGTTTTTTCCCGCTAATGAAGCACTTGCTGAAATGGGGTTTTTTTAAGAGAACAAAAAGAAACACCTGCACAGAATATGTCTGCCAGGCTCTTACATTTTTGGGAAGCTTCTAAAGGAAGGTCTAAATTATGTCAGGAGCTCTTCCACCAGCTCAGAGTACCCCAGGAAGAGGCAGGCACAAATTCCCACAATGTTCCTTGGAATGCTAAACGTTGTCCTATGTCTCTTAAACAACAACAAAAAGATGTCTAACAAAATCAGTCATATGGGCTGTCCCAGCACAGTTGCTTAGAAGATAAATTGTGTAGAATCAGGCTTCATGGTGCTGAAACAGTATAAGATGAGACACTTTTACTTCTATGCCCTACATCAAAATAAGTAGGTTACAAATAGCTGTTTTATTAAATTCCCTTCAGATTGAGTCCAGGCAACTTATCTTTGCTTAGCTTCATGTTGCTCCTGGAGACATATATTGCCATAGTAATTTTTAATAGTAAGCAACAAAAAGCTTCCACATATTTGTGTATATCATGTGCAATGTCAGATAATATTTTCTGCGACCATGACATTTTACAAATACCTCTGTAATGCTTTGAGCATATAAAAATATTAACATGCCAAAGGAAACTATGACTGCTGAACAAAAACAGAGAAGGAGTAACATTTATTATTAACAGCATGTATCTGAAACTGTGAAGATTTTCACAACTGCAAATAAAATCTAATATGGAGAAGTACAAGCTAATGCAAGAACAGTCATTTCCACACCACGTTTCTTAAACTGACAGAAACAGGGAAAAAAGATGGAAAGATGAAAAAAATTAACTCCATTAAAGTCTTGTGTTCAGTATGCACCAGTGGCCGAAAAAAGCAAACAAATAGTTGGTTATATGTGATATACAAAAATTAATCCCAAGTTATTAAATAAAACAATTGTGCACTACATATAAAACACCACACTTGCCAGTTTTTCTCAAGGTAAATCATAACAGGACATGGGATTCAGATACGAGCAATGGACAATGACAGAATGGAAAGATTTTATTATTTTTGTTACTTTTTTTTACTTTTTTTTCTTTTTTTGGTGAGGGGGAGGTTACAGTAGTTCTGAAAGGCCTAAATCAAGATTAAGAAAAACTGTACAGATTAACAATTGAGCAAATTATGGTAAATTCATGATGTGTTCTTCCTTTGCAACGTTGCTCACAAAAGCAACATAACCAAAAAGCACTGCACCTCTCAATAGAGTGAAACTTCTACACAAATTAGACCACAGAATTTTCAATAGTATGTTTTTCCAGCTGAAAAAATTTAAAAAATTCTGAGAGAACTAACATTTATAAAAAAATAACAAAAATCTCTATTTCTACAACACAGTTCAAACAAGCACAGCTCAGATTTTTTCAGCCTCAGAACATGGCACAAACCCCTCGCTGATGTTCTAGCAGAACCACACTGAACACTATGCTCAGCTTGCTTATTGAGCTTTCAAATGTGAAAACTTCCAGAAGTTGAATTTTTAATGAAGCAGATCTGCAATTTAGCAGTGTGTTACTGTACTAACATTATCTTACCAGAGCACATAGTGCTGCAAACAAGTCTCTGTAATGCCATGCTCTAAAAAACATGTTAAGAGAGCTCTGCTGTGGAGTTTCAATACCATTAATAGTCAACACAAGCAAATGGGAGAAAGTGAACAGAAATAGTGGCAGGAAATCACCCACTAAGGTGAAAAAATATGGCACTGGCCACACATCCCAAATATCCACACTGCACATGTAAGCTGATGCAGGGAGTGTCAAACTTTGACTCACAGAATTTGGCAAACCTCAGAGTAATCCAGAAAGTAATGGTCTGATGTGGCTGGAGTAATGCAGGTGATGGGGAATCAAATAAAACATATCCCAATTAAAAAAGTATAGGAAGTAAAAAAATACCAGGATCAATTTTGCAAAATGAAAGATAAGGGGAAGTCTGGAAATCTTACTCTTGCAGAGCTGTGTTGACACCATAAACCATGAAGTTACTTTAACCTTTCCATAACCTTTGTCAATTTTTCTTTTATTGTCTTTCCCACTGATCAGTGATTATGAATAAAAATCACAGTCAGCCTTACGAAGTGTTTTTTACAGCTGTGAAGTTGATCAATCATGTACCTACATGTAATTATGTGACTACTCAGAGGATTATGTTCAGCAATAAATAAAATGCATTGAGTTCAGTTATTTACTCCCCAACTTGATTCTTCTTACAGAATAAACAGTACTTCTCATTGTCTGCACTTTATGGAAAAACAAATAACGTGCTTTTCTCTCCATTCACCTACAAACCCCTTTTGACACTCAATGCACATTGGTACCACAGAAATTTTTCTGCAAGATAAAAGAGGCAAATGTGATAGTGATATGTATTTGTTCTCATCTCTGCTTCTATCCAGTAGTTACATAAAATCTGCCTCAGATTATCTTGCTGGTGAACAGAGGATATACAAACAGAATGTTGAAAGCCAAAGAGATTTCAAATTGTTTTGAGAGAAAGCGGGGCTGGAACAGTACCAAATGCTCTTTGCTACCACTGAATTCTTTTGCAATTGGATTTATTTTTTTTGTAACAACACAGCCCTGCTGGAGTGTTCACAATATGCCCCTTTGGTCACTGTTAAGTCTTCCCTTATGCTGTAAAACTACTTCTCTGTCATTTCCTATTATAAAAAAAAAAAATCAGGCTGTGAAAGGTGATGGTTCTTTTATTGAAGTCATGTGAAAGGTAAATGAAAGGTCACTGGCAGCACAGCACAGAGCAGATCTCCAGTGAAGAGGACTGTTATTATTAGCTGCTGACTTGTTCTGATAATGAAGCAGTTCTGAAATGATGCTATATTAATTAGTAAGCTTTGGAAGCACAGTGTCAAAAGCAGGATCAACTGATACACTTTCCTCTCCCTAACTGCATAATCCTGTTTCCCAACATAGATCCATATCCTTCTTTAGCCCCTTGTCTATCAAAACATTTACGAGAGCTCCCGCCGCAGCGAGGCCTCCGTGAGTCTCCTCTGACACCCAACACCTTTGCACCTGCTCTCTTGGGTTTCACACCCCTCCTGCTAATGCCTGATGTTCCATCTTGTGCCAGTTCCATGGAGCAGCTGTTATTTTGCATGGATTGACACTTTGGCTGGCAGCATCAGAAAGCAACTCATCATAAGTGTTAAACGTATTCGAAGAGATTGCAAGCCCTGAGCAAGGAAGGGCAAGGTGAAATCCTGTCTGATGGAGATGAAACCAAGCCAAGCAATTGGAAAGCCATTTCTGAGGCTGAAAAATGTATGCACTGAAACAGGAGCCAGGCCCAAAAGAGTTAACTGAGATATCTTGGCCTGCTAAGAAACTCCAAGACCTGTGTTACTGGAAGAACATTTTAGGAGCACTGGTCTAGATCTTTGAATAAGATCTAGAAGGCCCAGAGCCAGGATTTTGCAAGCTTGAAGAATTCAGGTCACCTCATTGAAGAGGTCAAATTGAGGAAGACGTCCATGGTGACCAGCAGAGGGATGAAGGTTTGAGGAGAAGACCCCCACTCCTCTCTGCTTTGGGGTCCTGAAAAATGCCCACAAATAAAATTCCCTTTTTAACAAATCTGATACGTGAATCCTTTGAAACTTACAAAAAAGATGTTACAGAAGTAAAGATTTTTACAGATTCTTTATGGCCCCGTTGAATATGACAGTAGCTAAGGGTGAGTTCTTCCAGTGCCTGACTGTATAGTGAAACCCTTGGGAAATTAATGTCACACAAAAATGTACATCCCCCTGATTGTATCTTTCATTTTACAATTGTCACACACATTAAAAAAAAAAAAACAAATGATACAGAAAGAAAGAGATTTGGAAGTTTACAGATTTGAAGAATTTAATGTGCTGGTAAAACAACCTGATATTTTGCATTTTTATTGAGACTGCTGATGTCCTGCCTACCAGGTAATGGCTTTGGGAGGTCTTGGTCATGGATCACATGGATCACAAAGACAAGAAGTTACCTGAAGATGCCCGGTGGGGATTTATTTGAAGTCTCCCTACACATGCACAGAGCCTGTGCCTCTGTTCTTCCTGCTAAACGTTTTGCTTTGGTGACTAGAACAGGACAGACAAACAGAAACAGAGCAAAAGAGACTGGAAATTTTCCAGCTGTTAAACCTCAGGTTTAAAACATCTGTTGAAATTGTATATAATGTCTAAAAAGTTATTTATGTCTGTTCTGGATACTGCTGTGTTTGAAAACCAGACAAGACTAACCTTAGTGCTTAATGAATCTCTAATCACATCAGCTTTTTTTTTAGGATCACACCTGCTAGCAGATTTAAGAGACAACTATTTATAATTACATATTATATAAACAAAGCAGAGAAATAGCAGCATCTATAAACTCCTGTGACCCTAGAAAGCCTTTCCAGAGGGGATGCATTCCTGGACCTGTTGGTCTTCAATGCAAGGAAGTTAATTGGTGACATAAAGGTTAGAGGCAGCCTGGTCTGCAGCCATCACCCTGGAGTTCACAGACCTGAGGGATAAGGGTCAGCTGAAGGGTAAAGTCAGGATCCTGAACTTTAGGAAAGCAAATTTTCAGCTCTTCAAGGAATTATTGAAGACAAAGGAATTGTCCTTGGGGTCAGCTTCCCATT
Source organism: Neopelma chrysocephalum (assembly GCF_003984885.1). Classification (NCBI taxonomy): domain Eukaryota; kingdom Metazoa; phylum Chordata; class Aves; order Passeriformes; family Pipridae; genus Neopelma; species Neopelma chrysocephalum. The sequence continues at coordinate 168,805 of NW_020925659.1, read as the reverse complement.
AAGGTCTTCAAGGAACTTGTCCTTGAGCTGGCAGATCTTTAGGGATGCCTTCTGTAGGGCACAAGAGCTCTGCATGCCCAGGCATCAGTGATCAGACAAGGAAGGCAAGAGACCAGCATGACTGAGTAAAGAACTGCTGTCAAACTAAAGGGAAAGAACCAAATGCACAGGCAGTGGAAGCAAGGACAGGTAACCTGGGAAGAGTGTAGGAACACAGGTCAGTTGTATAGGGGTGAGGTGAGGAAGGCCAAGGTGAAGCTGGAGTGGAATTTGGCAAGGTATGCAAAGAAAAACAAGAAGGGCTTCTACAGGTATGTCAGCCAGAAAAGGAAGGTGGGAGAAAGTGTGTGCCCTGCTGATGAGCAAGGCTGGTAAATTGGTAACAACGGATGAGAAGAAGCTGTAAGTACTCAACAACTTTTTTACCTTGGTCTTAAACAGTCACCTCCCTTCCCACACCTCTCAAGTGAATGGAACTGAAGGTAGGGACTGGGGGAACAAAGTCCTTCCCACTCTGAGTAAAGATCCAGTTCATGACCACCTGAGGCACCCAGAAATAGGTTCCTCTATGGCACCTGAGAGATGCACCCCAGACTCCTGAGGAACTGGCTGATGGAGCCCCCAGGATGCTCCCCAGGGTGTTCAGGAAGTCCTGGCAGTCAGGTGAAGTCCCAGGAGACAGGGAGAAGGGAAACATTGCACTGATTTTTAAACAGGGTGGAAAGGAGGCCCCTGGGATTTGCTGAGCTGTCAGCCTCACCTCTGTGCCTGGGAAGAGCACGGAACAGATCCTTCTGGAAGCTGGGCTGAGGCACAGCCCTCCCAGAGAGGGGGTTTGAGACAGCCAGCACGGCTTCACCCAGTCCTGCCTGACCCCTCAGTGCCCTTCTACACCGAGGGGATGCAGCAGTGACCCTGGGAAGGGCTGCACATCCCATCCCTCTGCACTTCCCTCAGGCTGTGGCCGTGCTCCACCACAGCACCCTTCTGGCTGAAGTGGAGGGACATGGAGTGGGTGGTTGGAGTGTTCAGGGGATGAGGAATTGGCTGGATGGTCTCATCCAGAGTGTCCTGGCCAATGATTGAGTGTTTGAATGTCCAGCAGGGAGCAGTGGTGTCCCCCAGGGCTCCGTCATGGGACCAGTGTTATCCAATCTCTTCTGCACCCGTGATGCAGACACTGGGATGGAGTGCACGCTCAGCCAGGCTGCAGATTACTCCTGTCTGAGGGATGCAGTGTCACCCAGAGAAACCTGGGCAGGCTGGAGAACTTGGCCCATGTGAATCTTAGCAGGTTTAAGAAGCCCAAGTGCAGGGAGCTGTGGCTGGGCCTGGGGCAATGCCGGGGGGATGAAGGGGTTGGGAACAGCCCTGCCGGGAAGGACTTGGGGGTGCTGGTGGATGAGAGGCTGGACATGAGCAGACCAGTCTTAAACTGGGCTGCATCAAAAGCACCATGGCCAGCAGGTTGAGGGAGAAGACTCTCCCCCTCTACCGTGGTGAGATCCCACCTGGGGTACTAAGTCCAGCTCTGGAGTTCTCAGCACAGGAAAGACATGGACCTGTTGGAGCAGGTCCAGAAGAGAGCCACAGGAACTACCAGAGTAATGGGACAGCTCTCCTATGAGGACAGGCTGAAAGAGTCAGGTTGTTTAACTTGGAGAAAAGAAGATTCCAGGAGAGGTCTCACTGTGGCCTTTCAGTACTTAAATTTGGCTTAAAATAAAGCCTGAGACACTTTGTAGTACAGCCTGTTGTGATAGGACAAGGAGTAATGTTTTTAAACTAAAAGAGGTTATATTCAGTCTGCTATAATAAAGACATTTTTTATAATGGGGGTGGTAAAACACTGGCCAGAGAGGTGGTGGATTCCCCATCCCTGAAAACATTCAAGGTCAGATTGCACAGGGCTCTGAACAACCTGATCTAGTCGAAGATGTCCCTGCCCATGGCAGGTGGGTTGGACTGTATGATCTTTACAGATCCTTTCCAACACAAACTGTTCTATGATTCTGTGATTTTGAAAGGTCCTCAAGTCTGTACTTGCTTATCTCAGGACTCAGCTGAAACTTTCTATGCATCAGAAATATGAAACAAGATTTAATTTGATCTTTTGGTAACTGTGTGTGCTAAAATAGCCAGAAAGCACAACCTTCTCATTTCTCTGAACTTCAAAGATCAGTTTAGATAGGATTGACATGAAAATGCAAGTATACATACATATACACTTTGACTGACAAAGCATTCATATGCTGTAACAGTCTCTGATTCCTTCACTTCGCACTACCCAGAGCTCACAAATGATACAGAAAACATTCAGATCACTCACTGGGGCTGCTCAGATGTGGTGCTGAACACTGTTCAAAGCAGAGTAGCTTTGAAAAAAACCCTTTTAAATTTATTTTCTATATCAGAATCTCTACTGTAAGCATTTCTGTCTTGTTGGACAGAATGGAATGACTTGTCTGTCCTGTGGCTGACAGCGTGTGCCGCACCAGATGGAATAGAGGGAAGAAATGAAAACCTCTTCATCTTCCCTCTCTTCTCACTCAAGTTCCTTTGGGTGGCATCTATAGATACTCTTGGCTGCAGCAACGTTATTGGCAGAAAAACAAAACCACAGCAAAACTGACTCTTTGAAATATCACGCACAGGAAAATTTAATTGGGTGATTTGGTAAATAAGCGTAGAAAGTAATATTTTCTAAAGAAAGCACACCTAAAAGTAAGATCAGAGCAGTTTTCTACATACTTGTGTGAGAAAATACATTATTTATAATGCAGCTTTTATTCCTGGAAAAACAAATTTATTGCACAGCATGTATGAACATATTAACAGAGATCCTGTCCAACAGCTAAAATACAAACACCAGCATCATACTAAGTCCTAAATTCACACAAAAACATACAAGAAATTTGTAAATTAATCCATCCATCAATCCCCTTCTCTCTGCAGCTACTGATATGTGGTATCCAATAAAATCACACTGTGCTAGGAGATGGACTGGATAACATGCAAGGCATGCCTCTCATGAGCATCTCAGCCAGAAGAACAAGTGCATCCCCATCTAAGAAGAATTTTATGTGTCATATCAGGGAGGATTGTGTCCTAAGCCTCTCAGTGTACTCTCCTCTGCTAAATCTGGTTACTGAGGTTGAGAAGTACCTGTTAGAAACTGGCTGTACAAATGTAATGTCATGTACGTTGCCTTTTCTAACATTTACATTTTATTTCAAATTTATATTTTCATTCAGGTCCAGATCAAGATGTTGTTAATTTACAAATATGGCTGATACAGATTTGAATTCAACTGCAGATCCATAATTTTTTCTGCCAAAGGACTTACTTTTCAAGTGATACTGATCAAATATTGATGTTCACTGTAACTCTTTAATGTCTAAAAATGTTTGACATTCAACAGTGGAAGAGAGAAAAATAAATTGAGAAATAGATATTCAAGCAGATTCTTCCTTAGCCATAGTGTGGAATGGTATGAAATCATAAGCCTTGAGGAAGTAAAAGATGAGAGCACACACCCTCATTTAACAGAGAATGAAGATTCACAAGATTTAAGTTGTGCTGGAGCATCTCAATCAGAGCATATCTCAGCTTGAAATGGTTTTATTGAAAACAACAAAAAAAAAATTGGTGGGTTAAAAAGACAAGAAGTACAGTCAGTATACATGCTGGAAACCTCCTTAGCAACTGTAGTTACCTGAAAAGTAGTACAGGATAAAGGTGCTTAGCATCTTGTCTGTCCTGAAGTTTCCCTTATTTATAAAACAAATTCACAGACTTAACACACATCATAACAACCTGGGAATTTCTTATGTGGCTGACTGAAAAATTTAGGATCAGAAGCAATTGATATGCCAGAAGAAATTTATATACCTATACAGTACCTGTCTTCACCATTAGGAACTTATATTGTAAAAGGGTGTTTGATGACACTGCATGGGTTTGTGACTAGTCTACACTCACCCTCTACCATTTCCAAGTAGCAACTACAGTCTTGTGTCACATGACCTATCTCATTAAGATTTCTCCCCCTAAATTAACTGATCATTTAATATTTTGGGTTTATATTTAAAAAAAAACCCACCAGAATTCTTTTCCTAAGAAAGCAAAACACTGAATAATCAAATAAAATAAGGGCTTCAAGATTTCTGTATTTTTTCCAACTGTCATAGAGAAAATGGATGGAAAGGGAACAGGGAAAGTGATTACTGAAGATGTAATTCAGTCTCAGAGCTCTGATGATCTCGTAATCCTTTATGGATGCATCAAAAATTGAATTGTTGATGGAACTCAGACATGTTTTGAATTCCAGGTTTCTTGGTGGTTTCTCAGGACTCAGCCCTGGAAACACTTGGACAGACATTTTAGGTTTACATGAATGTTTGAATTAATTTTCATATATATCTTTGAATTCATTTTCATATATGTTATCAGTGTCTGTCTGGTCATTATTCTAGGTAAAAAAAAACCAAGGCAAAATTAGACTTAGATAATTTCTGCTGGGCTGCAGTTTGCCTTTATTTCTTTTGAGCAAGTTTTACACTGGAGAATACTGATGTGGCTCTCATACACTTCTTTAATCTTCCCAGAAGAAACTTTTAAGGATCTGAAAGTCAAATAAAAACTTAACTTCGTGTACTGGCTGCAACTTCCACTGCCTCCCTGCACTGCTCAAGAATGGCAGAGGAATCCCTTGGGAGAAAGGGGATGAAAGATAATGTTTTATTTTATTTGTTTCTCACTACTCAAATATATATTCACCAACATTGATCTTCCTGAAGCATAATCCATTTTGCCTACAAAAGTAAATGGTAAACAATCTTACTGGATTTTATCTCAAACCATGAGCTTTCTGAACCTGTTTTCTCCCAATATCTGCAGAGGAAGGGGATGGAGTGAGAATCTGGGTGGGCATTTGATTATTAGCCAAAGCGAGCCCACCACTGTCTTTCTGTTTTGCCCCTTTATACAGCTCAGACCAACTCAATATTTTAATATATTTTAATTCATTAACATATTTAATATATTTTTATTCATTAAATAGTTACCTGCCAATCACTGCAGCCATTTGTCCACCTGAGATTCAAACCCCAGACACCCATCATGTCAGCAAGGCTACTGATGCAATTGTTCTCAATGGCATGAGCCATGTGGAGCACACTGAAGGCCAAACACTTTGCGGCACTTTAAATCAATTTGATAAATGTTCCTTTAATTGCATGTTCAGCTGCCAAAGCTGCCCTTGCAACGTTGATTCTGGAAAACCAGTTCTATAAACTAAATCAGAAGAGCTTTTTGTAGCCAGACAGTTGCAAATGAGTTCCAGCCTCCAGAGAAAAGTGGGAACACAATAGATAATGCCAAGGTTTTCCTTCTTGACCTTTTATATCATTTTAACACGATGTTGCTTCCAGTGTTTGCTGTTACATAAAGTCGTTTGCACAGATCCAATTTTTTTCCTGCAGGGTTTAAGTGAACCATTACCCAGTAAACTACACTCAGTTTTAGTGGCTTTCCATCCCATTGAGTAGGAGATTGTCAGAAGGATAAGCAGCCTTCTTCTTATTCCATTTATAGCCAAATCCTTTTGAGGATCATGTCCTCCTTCATGTATCAGAAGACATACAAGCAAAATTTAGTCACTTGAAAACCAAAACAAAGTAGCTTGGTCCCATTTAACTGCTGTTCAGGCATTTTCAGTGATATCACCACTAAACCATTATTGCTAGAAACTGCAAGGAATGTGATTTAATCTGTCGAGAAAAGACTTGAAGACTGTAATAAAATACCTTGTAAGCCAAATAAAAAAAAAACACATTGATTGTTATCTTACTTCAAATGGGAGATCTGTTATTTCCATATTTCCAGACAAATCCAGTTTTTCTAGATTCTCACAATCACCCAGTTCTGGAGGGACTGACTTCAAATTATTGAAACTCACATTGAGCACTTTGAGGTTTTTTAAGCAGCCTGTGAGGGTAAGATAATCCAAATCAGTGCATTAACAAAAAAAAAAAAAAAAAGAAAAAGAAAAAGGCATACAGGCATACTCAGTTTAGCAAAGAAAAAACTCGTTATGGTGATGATGAATAAGATTAATAACTGTGTTCTGCAGTGATCTCTAACTTTGTGGGTGGCAATAGAGTCCCTCAATCATCAATGGTTTTTGAGAGAATTTGAAAGGAGGCAGCAAAGTCTTGCAAAGATCTTGATTCTTCCTCTAATGAGACACCTATTAACCTCAGCTGAAACTAGGGAAGTTGGCTTTTGGTTTTGCCACTGTAGAAACATGCCTGCTGACTGAAAAGCATCTTAGTAAGTTTTATAGAACCTGTTCATTAGGAACAATCACTCCTACAAAACTTACTACATGAAGAATTCTGTCTCTGTTATCCAGTGTTGTATATTCTTGATTACAAAAGATAATGGATGTGTGCATTTGTTTCATTATTCTCTTTATTGCAATTTATCATCCCTTAATTTTAAGGCCATGATAATATTCTAGGCTGCATTTAGTCACAAAGCACCTTGTTTCTTCAAATTATAGCATTACATAATCTTCAGCAAAAATAGGTTTAGAAACATCACTAAAATGCAAACTGTATTATCCTGAAAAAATGCAAGTTATACTGTGATATAATCAAAGGGCAAGGAATTTGAATGTATGAAACTGCAAAGGAATCATTAAATACATAACAAAATGAGACAATTCTATGGAAAGATCTGTTGTTGTATTACATGGACAATCACAGAATTGCAGAATCACAAAATGGTTTCAGTTGGAAGGACCCTTCAAAGGTCATCTAGTCCCAAGCCCCATTCAACACTACCTTGAACACTTTCCATGATAAGTCATCCACAATTTCTCTGGGCATACTGTTCCAGTGTTTCACCACCTTTACCATGAAAAACTACTTATGTCCAATCTACATCAACTGTTTTTCAGTTTAAAATGATTGTTCCTTGTCCTGCCACTCAGGCCCTGCTAGAAATTCTCCCTCCCTCTTTCTCCAAAGGCTGTTTCTATATTGAAATGTGACAATGAGGTGAAAACAGAACCTTCTCCAGCCTAAACAACCCCAGCTCTCTCAGTCATTCTTCACAGGAGAAGTGTTCCAGACCTCTGACCTACTGAAGACACCCTTTCTTGTACTGGAGACCCCAGAACTGGATAAAACATTTCAGGTGGAGACTCATAAGTGTGGAGGAGAGGGGGGGAAAATCCCTCCCTTCAATCTGCTGGTCACAATTCTTTTGATGTGGCTCAGGATCCTGTTGGCTTCCTGGACTGCAAATGCACTTTGCCAGCTCTTCCAAAAGTATCTTCTAGTCCTTCTCTGTGGGGCTGCTCTCAATCCACTCATCCCCCAGTCTGCTCTGGCATTGGAAGTTATCCTGTGTGCAGGATTCTGCACTTGTCCTTGTTGTCTCTCATGCAGCTCCCATGAACCCATCCCTTGAGCCTGTCAAGGTTGGCCTCAATGGAATCCCTTCCCATAAGGATATCAACTTGTTATCATCTCCAACATTGCCATCTGCTCAGTTATATTCCTGTGGTATTCCCTTCTACCTAGTGTTAGAGTACAGCTCTCAGAAGGAAAAGCAGAAGGAACATAAATGCAATTCAGCAGAATTCAGAAACTGGGAGAGAACAGCTTTGTGTATCAACAGGCTCTCAAAACAGACCAGATATTTGTAAACCGAGACAAGACACACAAGATTCACAATCTTACATTGTACCAGTGCCCTGGTCCGGGCCAGGACAGGGTTAATTTTTGAAGTGACCAGGCCTGAAGGTTATTCTGGACCAATTCACATCTTTGCTGGGGGCAGGGAAAAGGGAGTCTCTTCCAGGGAGAAGAGCTACTCATCCAGTCGAGCAAACATAGCAGAGAGAGACATCCAATGTTGCCTGTTATTGGGGTTTTTTTGCAAGTAAATAATTTCTCCTCTTGTGCTGTCTCTCATTAGTATTGTTGCTGTTACTGTTAGTTTTCTTATCTCATTACTGTTACCAATAAATTGTTCTCCTCTCAGCCTGTGACCTTTTGTGCCTTCATTTCTCCTCCCCAGCCTGCTGTGGGGAGGGGAAGGGGGAAGCTGAGGAGCAGGATAGAGCTGCACATGGTTCAGAGAGTCTTGGGGAGCACCATTCCTAAACCACAGAAATCAGTCTTCTATTTATAATCAAATTCTTAAAAAGAATCTGGTGTTTCACGGGATTTTGATGACATTGGGGAGATCTCTCCAGAGCACAGGTCCTCAAGCCAATATCCTAATAAGTGAGATTAATCTTAAGACTCTAATGCTTAGTTAAACCCCTTCCAAAGCCAAAGTGGGTTTAGAGCTGCTCACCTTTTGCAATGTGTAGAAATCCTTACCAGATGCTAGAGGGTGCTTCCATGGAAAAGGATAGAGAAGGAACACAGAGAACTGAAAACCCCTTATTTTTCCCTGAGTTGTCAGAGTCACAGGCATGTAAAAAGCGTTTTACATAAACCCCACAGTCTCCCTAGGACACAACATTGTCTTCAAATGGTGGCTGGACCACACAGATCTTCCCACATGTAACAGGCAAGGCATATATTGTAAAATCTCAGTTATATTAATATCTACAGGTTACAACAGAGAAAAATATGGACTTTTCCACACAGCTTCCTCCCCCTTTTAGCTCTGCCAAAACCAGAAACTGAGGTGTATTTCACAATTCGGCTGTCCTTTTAGGAAGGTAACCTTGCCTTTCCTATTCACTGTAAACTGCTCTTTTAGCTAAAATAGTAGAAGCAAAATTTTCTGTAAGAGCATTATTTTGCCAGCACGTCACTGTGTGAAGAGGGTTGTTGGAGCTGGTGCAAGAGACTAATAAATCTGACTTAATGGTGTCAATTGTGAACTACCTTATTTCTTTATTTTTAAACACCTAAAATAATAGAAGTGTAGCCTACCCATGAGGAAGGGTACCTACATCATGATATTAAACCTCACCAGGTTTAGTATCATGATGTAAAGATATTATATCACATGCTAAGTGTTATAACCATCAATTTACCACCTCATTGCAACAAAATAATCACTGAAACAGAAATGCCTTAAAATAATATAGAGAATCAGAGAATTGGAATTTATTATTTCCTCAATCAATTAATCCCTTGGTGAAGGAGACCAAATCCCACTGGAATGAAAAAATGGAACTATTTATTCACTAGCACTGGAAAGTTTTGTCTTTTCTTTTAGCACTGGGATATTGTGTTGTTTCCATCTGGAATGGAGTTAATGTTTCTCTTTTCAGTCACTGCAATTTCCACCTCTCTAGTAGCTGCAGAACTAATGTAAGCAAGGCACTCGGTGTTACCAACACTAAATTTACAGTAATTGCCATGGCTAAGATTATGAAAATTGCTGGAAAAAAGCCATGAGTCTTGCAACTGAATTTACTTTCCATAACAAACTCAGGACAACCTCATAGATTTGTTTTGCATCCGTTCTCGTCTGAAATTACTGGATAGTCCTCCTCTGACTGTCAGAATTGCAATTTAATTTCTTCTGTTATTTGTCTTTAATGATCTCTGACTTGCTGCACAAAAACTCCTGAATGCCTGACTTTGAACTCTGCAATTGTGAATTTTATCTCTATATGTTTTTTGGAAGCCTACCTACTCATCAGGCCTTCCATATTTCTACCTGTTTTACAGTGACAACAACAGCCAAACTAGTGTAAGCAAAAAATTTCAGGAGCCCAATTTCGCAAAATAATTAAGGAATAAAGTCAAGGGTGCTCTTTGAGAAACTCCAAAAATTATCTTCCTCATGACCACTATCTTCCCTTTCCAAACAAGTGCCTTGTTGCCTCTGGTTTAACTAGTCTTCTGCTCATTTTTACAATTGTTGAATCAAAGTTTATTTTCCGTAGCTCTCCATATCAAATACTTAATGAGATACCAGATGGACAAGATCTACTACTTGAAGCTCAATCATCTTGAAAGATGGAAACCAAAGGAGTTGGGAACAACTTCCTTTCCTTTATAAATTTTGTATTTCAACCTAATTTCCATTCAGCACCACGCCTCTAATTACTCCTTCCCTTAAATAACTGTTTAAAATTCTCACCAGCAGCAATCTGCACAGGGGTAGAATTAGACTGTATGGGTTGCAAGAATGGTTATCCAGGTCACAGACAGATCTTTTCATTTCTCAGACAAAAGGAGTAAGAATGTTACTCTCCTTTTCCCCTAGACCTGTCTGCTAGGCTAATTTTGTGAGAGAAAGACTAAAAATGTATAAGACAACATTCATGAAAACTAAAGATTCTCAAATCTTTAGTGTCATGATTGAAAGAGTGAAAAACTGGGGAACAATGAATCCCAAAGTACTCTTCAAATGTCGTAGACATTGTCAGTGGGAGGAGGGGGGATAAGAAGGGTGGCAAGGCATTATGTATGACTTTCACTACCCTGAAATCTGTATTTAGGGTCTTATTTATGTGCAGAAGTTCTCCACTGCCCTTGCTGTGGTGCCCAGTCACCACCAGGCTTGATGAGCATGTAACACAGCAACTGAGACAGCTCTAGGTGGGGACAGAGGAGGTGACAACCCTCCCATGACTGCACAAATGTAGAGCAGGATTTGACTCCCCCACCTGCCACATGCACACACAAATAATATCCCAGCACAATTTCCCAATTAAAAGTAGTAATAGTAAAATCGTTGCTACTACAATGCTGTTGTTAACTATGCTTAATGGCACTGAATTTTCATTTCTATAAAATATGCAAATTTGGGAGTTAAACAGCTAACATCTCTGTGTTTTCCATGGAGAGGCAGTAAAAGCTGTAATGAAATCCATGGCTTCCCTGGCAGTTTCACAATTAAAGTTGTTGGTTTGTTGTTTTTTTTTAATGGGAGCTGCAATTCCATAGTTGTTGCCTACAGTTGCATCTATTCACAAATTAAAGTTTTAATTTATCTTAAAAAGCTAAACTAGCAATTAAACAACTTCACCTTTTACAAAAGCCTACATTAGCCATCCTAACAAGGTGTCAGGGAAAAAATACAGATGACATCACAGAATGCTTTTATTGTCTAAGGATGCCATTCCATGCAAATGCAGATCCCCTTGTGCTAACTGGAGTAAAACACTAGACAAATTTTTACATGGATCTTCAATCACAGAATCACTGAATTATGGAATGGCTTGGTTTGGAAAGGACTTTAAAGATCATCTAGTTCCAACCCCCCTGCCATGGGCAAGAACACCTCTCACCAGCCCAGGTTGCTCAGAGCCCCATCCAATCTGGCCTTGGACACTTCCAGGGATGGGGCAGCCACAGCTTCTCTGGGCAACCTGTGCCAGGGCCTCCCCACCCTCAAAGGGAAGAATTTCTACCTAATATTTAACCTAAATCTGCTCTGCTTAAGTTTACGGCCATTTATCTTGTTACTACACACTCCTGTAAAAAGTTCCTCCGCAGCTTTCTTATAGGCCCCCTTCAGGTACTGGGAGGCCACAATAAGGTCACCCAAACAGTTTTCTTTGCTACAGGCTGAACAATCGCATTTGTCTCAGCCTGACCTCACAGGAGAGGTGCTTCATCCCTCTAGTTGTCCTTGTGTCTCTCCTCTGGACTCACTCCAGTAGGTGCCCCAGTGCTGGACGCAGCATTGCAGGTGGTGTCTCACAAGAGCAGAGGGGCAGAGCCACCCCCCCTGACTTGCTGGCCACAATTCTCTTGCTGCAGCCCAGGAGAAGGTTGTCCTTTTGGTCTGCAAGTCCACATTGCTGGTTCATGTCCAGCCTCTCACCCATCAGCACCCCCAAGTCCTGCTCCCAACCCCTTCCTCCCCCCGGCATTGCCCCAGGCCCAGCCACAGCTCCCTGCACTTGGCCTTGTTAAACCTGCTAAGATTCACATGGGCCAGGTTCTCCAGCCTGTCCAGGTTTCTCTGGATGGCACTGCATCCCTCAGACAGGAGTCATCTGCAGCCTGGCTGAGCGTGCACTCCATCCCAGTGTCTGCATCACGGGTGGAGAAGAGATTGGATAACACTGGTCCCAGGACGGAGCCCTGGGGGACACCACTGCTCCCTGCTGGACATTCAAACACTCAATCATTGGCCAGGACACTCTGGATGAGACCATCCAGCCGATTCCTCCTCCCCTGAACACTCCAGCCACCCACTCCATGTCCCTCCACTTCAGCCAGAAGGGTGCTGTGGTGGAGCACGGCCACGGCCTGAGGGAAGTGCAGAGGGATGGGATGTGCAGCCCTTCCCAGGGTCACTGCTGCATCCCCTCAGTGTAGAAGGGCACTGAGGGGTCAGGCAGGACTGGGTGAAGCCGTGCTGGCTGTCTCAAACCCCCTCTCTGGGAGGGCTGTGCCTCAGCCCAGCTTCCAGAAGGATCTGTTCCGTGCTCTTCCCAGGCACAGAGGTGAGGCTGACAGCTCAGCAAATCCCAGGGGCCTCCTTTCCACCCTGTTTAAAAATCAGTGCAATGTTTCCCTTCTCCCTGTCTCCTGGGACTTCACCTGACTGCCAGGACTTCCTGAACACCCTGGGGAGCGTCCTGGGGGCTCCATCAGCCAGTTCCTCAGGAGTCTGGGGTGCATCTCTCAGGTGCCATAGAGGAACCTATTTCTGGGTGCCTCAGGTGGTCATGAACCGGGTCTTTACTCAGAGTGGGAAGGACTTTGTTCCCCCAGTCCCTGCCTTCAGTTCAATTCACTCCAGAGGTGTGATAGGAGAGGTTGCCATTGAAGGCTGAGTCAAAAAATTCCACATAAAAACAGTCAACTTGCAACAGCAGTGTTTAATACTCCCTCTTCAAATGGGGGATATAAACAAAATTTTTCTCAGTTGTGTGCAAGACAAGTTGGACAAGTAACATTCCATACTGAATAAATGATAAAGGTTTGCACTTCCTCAGAATTAGACTGCATTTAGACTAAGAATATGTATTTTCTTCTCAAAAACTTGCACATTAGAACATTGGGAATCTTGTTAATGTAAAAAGCTATTTTAGGTGTCTAAAAGTCATTCAAAAATCTATTACTAATAGTTTTCCCTTTTGAGTTCTAGGAAATTGGATTAATGGTATGCACAAATGAAATTTCATGCTGTGATGTAGGGAGGAGACAAAAAAAAATCCCTGTGATTTCTTATTAAAATATGTCTCAGAAGCACAGTTATTTTTAATCTTAAGTATCTGGCAAACCAAAAAATGTGAGAGAACATAATGAGGTACAAATATTTTATTAACAGCTCTTTGAGATGTTTTGTGAATAATTTGTGGGACAAAAAAATCCTGATATAGCCTTACAATCCCATTCCAGCATAAAAGCTTTGGGATCACATGAAAATGCAGTTCACTACTTCCTATGTGAATATGAGAATATATTCTGCTGGATATTTTCAGTTATATCAATTACTAATGCAGTGGCACTAATTCATAAACAGGAATTGCACTGCAGCCATGTAGTCAGAGCCAGAACTGCAGTCTCACAAAGACGAATAAAATCTTCCAGCTACAGCCCTGTTCATGAATTTTTCTGTTGTTTCTGGGCAAACCAGACCTGACCACTTTAAGACAGACAGCTCCATTATGCAGTTTTCTCCTTTTTTTCCTTTTTTTTTTTTTATGTATTTCCCCCTAAAATATTCAGTATCACACAAAAAGAATCATATCAATAGCATTCTCCTCTATCTTCTGATACAAGTTTGGCCTGCTCAAGTGCATAGGTGACTACAACCAAAAGTGTGATTTGAAATATCTGAGAATGGATCCGAGTCTTTCTTCTCCCTGATTCAGAGTGGAACATTATCTTCTAAACCCAGCAAAATAGGGACATGCAGTTGAGTTCCTGCAGACATTTTAGTCCAGACACTGCTGTTCCAGCAATACCTTTTTTGCACTGAAAATACTCGCATCCCCTCCTGTTCTTTCATACCTTTACAGCCCTCTGGTGAGAATCAAAAGGAGCCCTGACATGGCTCACCAGGATGATTTGTTGATCTAAATTTGGCTCCAACTCTGTCTGAAGATTAAAGCATCAGCAAGATGTGTGTCACAGCCAGCATCATCCATCTGTCATTACTCTCAAGTACATTTTAGCTGTGATATTTATCTACTTGCTGCTGTTTTGTAAACAGAAAACAAAATGGTGCATATCTTGACACTTAACCTTTCTACACACCTTACCTTATCTTCTGATTTAGCAGCCAGTCTTCATTCCTTTCCTAGGCAGAGCTCCCAAATCAAACCCACATTGATTATTTTCCTTCTGCTAATTTAGTAGCTAAGCTGACTGAAGCATGAAATGTTTCATGTTGAAGCTGTATCCAAAACCTTCCAAATATCCAAGACCTTTCATAATAACGCCTTATGAAAATAATCAACATTTCCAATGCACATCAGTGTCTGTCTCTGTATGCATGTACAGTATAAGAAATAAAAGCATAACTATTTGCAAGAATGTCCCCTTACACATCAACAGTTGGAGCATTACACAAAATAAGACAAAACTTCTCTGTAATTTATGCCATTAACAGCAAGGGCAGTGTCACTGCACTACTAATAGGTGATCCATCAACACAGACATTCAGTGAGACTGAAAACCATTAGTAAGTTTTGGCAAAACAACTGCTGAACAGTCCAGTTGCACAGTTCCTGGAGTGGCTTTTTTTTGTATTGTTTGGCTTTAAAGCACACCAGTGAGTGTGTGTCTTTTTCTGCACAGGTTAGAATTAGTGCTGTGATGTAGAACTACTTTATAAACAGCGTCTATGGCTCAGAAAATTTGTTGATTTGGTTATGCAGTGTCTGATGTTCAAATCTGTGTGTCTACAGATGAGTGCTTAGATTTAATGAATCTTGAAAAGCAAAATTCTGGACCTGCGTTCACATTTAAGAAGGGGATGGTGAGTGCCATAATACTGTCCCTGAAGGGGGGCCCACAGCAAAACAGTTCTCTGACATTCTCTGGCTCTTCCAATCAAACATTTACAGGAAAAAAAAAAAGGAACAAAAACATTGAAAGGAAGAAAGCAACACCTAATAGAATAAGCATGTTGGAGTGAAAGTGGGAGTTTCACTCCAGTGAAAGTGGAAGTTGGAGTAAATGGGAATAACATAAAAGCTGCTGACGAGCAGAAAACATATCATTTTACTGTAATTGAAAGAACAGTGATTGCTATTAGAAACACTGAAAATTTCTTCCTTGTTTCCCAAGAAAGGTCTGATATGGCCTCTCCATTACTCTCTACAGTGAATTGGTTGTACCAGATCAACCTACTTTGCCCCCAGTCACCAGTGGAGTTCCCCAGGGCTCAGTGCTGGGGACAGGCCTTTTAAAAACCTTTATTGTTCTGGATGAGGGGATTGAGTGTCCCCTTAGTCATTTTGCAGATGACACTAAGTTGGGTGGGAGCATTGACCCGCTGGAGGGAAGGAAGGATGTTCAGAGGAATCTGGACAGGCTGTATAAGTGGTTTAATGAGGTTAATTGCACAAGGTTCAACAACGCCAACACCACCAACGACCCCATGCAGTGCTACAGGCTTGGGGAAGGTTGGCCAGAAAGCTGCCTGGCAGAAAGGGACCTGGGGGTGCTGGGCAAGAGCCAGCAATGTGCTCAGGTGGCCAAGAAGGCCAGTGGCATCCTGGCCTACATCACAAATAGCAAGGTCAGCAGGACCAGGGAAGGGACTGTCCCCCTGTACTCGGCACTGCTGAGGCTGCACCTTAAATTCCTGTGTCCAATTCTGTTCCCCTGTCCTGGTTCCAGACAGGACAGGGTTAATTTTTGCAGTAGCCAGGAAGGGGGGCATGGCCAGGACCTGGGGCACTTTCCCAGGATAGGGGAAGGGGTCCCTTCCAGTCAAGTAAGTGTGGTGTGAAGCAGGGGGTCAGGTAGCACCATTTCCCTCTGTCACTGGTATTGTAGCTGTTTCCAGTAAACTGTTCTTTTAAAAGAAAATCTCAGCTCATAATCTTTGCCTTTTGTGCCTCCAGCTCCCCTCTCCATCCTGCCACTGGCACAGGGGAAGGGGGAGGAGGGGGTGCGTGGTTTGGAGTGCTCCAGTGGGGTCACAAACTTGGGGAATATCATCCCTAAACCACGACAGCCCCTCATGAGAAGAAAGACATTGAGGTGCTGGAGCGTGTCCAGAGAAGGGCAACAAAGCTGGTGGAGCTGAGGGAGCTGGGGTTGTTTAGCCTGGAGAAAAGGCAGCTGAGGGGGAACCTCATTGCTCTCTACAACCACCTGAAAGAAGGTTGTAGCAAGGTGAGGTTTTATCTCTTCTTGTGGATAACGAGTGACAGGACGAAAACAAGTGACCTCAAGTTGTGCAAGAGGAGGTCTAGATTTGACATGAGAAAAAAAATCCTTCCCTGAAAGGTTGGTCAGGATCGGAACAGGTTGGAAACCAGTGGAATTACCATCCCTTGGAATTTTAAAAAAAACGAACTTGTACATGTGGCACTAAGGGTCATGGTTCAGAGGTGAACATGAAGTGGAGCTAGGTTAATGGTTGGACTTGGTCTTAGAGGCCTTTTCCAGTCTTAACAGTCCTATGATTCTGTGATCTGTGTTTGTGCCTTTATTGTGGAAACAGACTTTAGCAGGATTAACAATATTTTTTTTCTTTAACAGTTTTCGTTAACAGTGCATAATGTTTCAAGAAGAGACAACAAACTTTGTCCTGCCTTCATTGTTAAACAGCAATCCCTTAAAACCTTCTGTTTAATGGTTTAGGGTAGCCTGTGGCAGGAAGCTATGTCCTTTCCCCTTCCTCCCATACTATGTCCCCTTTCTTTCAAACCACCTCTTGGAAGGTGTTTGTCCATTAAATTCACTGGCCTGTTCAAGTTTCTCAGTCAAAGTGTTGACAAAACAGTGTTCATTTTATGTCCATTATCTCCTGCTTGTGTCTTGTTTATTACCTGTTAGTGTGTTCAGATGCCAGGTTGAAACTACAAAATACATCTCAATGCCCATGTAGAATTTTCTCTGTGAAACATAGTGTGAGCAGATAAATCAAAAGCATGAGTGTTACTCTAATAGAGCACGAAAAGAGTAGAAAATAGCAGAAAATTTTAGAACTGCTTTCTGTGTTTCAGGATGCTCTCTCTCTCTTCTTGTGCTCCTCAGTTAGACCTAGGGAGGTGGAGGGTTTAGCCTTTCTCTTAGAGTACATAAGGAATGCCAGTCATGGGGAAGGCTTAGGAATTCTGGAAAGGCTGAGGTATTGGTGCACTTGGGTCCATGGGCTCAACAATGGTGAACTCATAGTGCAGGAAACCATAGTTTCCTCATAGTTTCCTCAACTCCCAAAGGTACCAGCAGTTACAGCAACTTTTTACAGCAGTAAATCCCTCTCAATATCAAAGCAATCTGTCAAACAAGCTTTTATGTTGTCTGATCCAAAACCACAGGAGAGCCAAACACAATTCTTGCACACAGCTTAAAATAACAGAGGCCAAAGCGTGTAAACATTAACAATTTGTTTCTCTAAAACCCCTGATGTCATGTTGGGTAGATTTAGTTTAGATACTGGGAAGAAATTTTTCCCTGTGATGGTGATGAGGCCCTGGCACAGGTTGCCCAGAGAAGCTGTGGATGCTCCATCTCTGGAAGTGTTCAAGGCCAGGTTGGATGGGGCTTTGAGAAAACTGGGCTAGTGGAAGGTGTCCCTGCCTATGACAACAGGATTGGGACTAGATGATCTTTGAAGTCTCTTCCAATCCAAATTATTCTACGATTCAATGACTCTTTATATATTTACTCCTTTATTAAATGAAGACGATTACCGAGGTCTTTAAAAATTCAAAAGACAGATTTTATGCAGGATTATATTTTTGATTCCATTTTGCCACAATCTTGTGTTTCAATTCATCTTGTTTGAGGCTTACAATTCTGTAATATTTCTATTTTTGTTAACCTGTAAGGAACATAAAACACCAGTTGTTCTCAGGAACAACTCTCCATCTACTCGGATGCAAGCAATAACTGCCTCACAGTCAGAAAACAAAACCCATGTTTTTCCCATGTTTGAGCCATGCTACATGCATGGTTTTGCATACAATTTGGCAAGTATAATTAAAGCCAGAGAGCTGTAAAAATGCAGAGGGGACTGTTGGCTGTAAGCAAGGAAGAAAGTTACCAGAAAATTAATAAGAATATCCATAGATGCTCATTTACCTGTAATAGAGTTAAATGGCTTGACTATAAATATCTGAATATCTTGAACTGACTTACCAATCTCCACTGGGAGATGGTGGATTTGATTTTTTGACAATTCCAGCACTCTCAGATCTTGAAATAATGCAATGTAGGCTGGAATGGTTTGTATCAATGTGTTGTTCACGTGCCATTCTTTCAGATAGGTCTGCTGTTTCAGAGAATCTGGGAGTTCCTGTAAACGAAATAAGAACAGGAAAACAGAAAACATGAAGTTAGAATTTTGTTCTGCCATGTTTCTAAACACAGCCAAGCCTCAACACTTTGCCTTAATTATCTTGAGCAGAATAGCAGTTTGCCAAAGCCTCACAGGAGCTGTCTGTGTTTGAAGAGCACTGCAGCTGTTTTTCAACCACATATTCATTTTCTAACTTCTAATGCAATCATTTGCTCTAAAACAGAAACCTATCCCAAGCACTCAACCTGTTTGGTGTCTCACACATTATCTCCTTTTTCCAGATGGAGGATTTTTTTTTTTTTAAACACATTTCAGTGCTTTAATTCACACATCAAGATGTAGTAAAATGCAGCACAGAACAGAAGAGTGAGTGTTATAGAGAATATTTAAATAGGGTATGTCAGCATAAAAAAAAAAAAAAAGGTGTGATTATGTTCTGAATACCTGCCAATGTTTCAAATTTGTTTGGCAAGATGGAACAGAACCATCTCAGACAGGATACACACATACAACCCTTTGAAAGTCTTTTTCCAAAAAGAGTTACTTAACTTCTTAAGTTGTTACAACAACGTTCTAAAAAATTTTACTAGATTTCTTTAGGAAGAATAGAAATACTTGATTTTTAAATTGGTCCACAATTGCAAGTAATTCTTGATTTAGTCATGCTTTGTTTTCAGAATTCCAGTGTTTTTGAAATACACAGGAAAAATATGCTTCTAAGTAATTTTCAGACTATTCTATTTGTCAAAAATATTCAATGTGACTGAAACTAAAAGTCATAAAGCCTTTAATTCTTACAAAATTGCTTTAGTTAATTGGTATTCACTTCAGATGTGCACGTATTTGTTTGAATTATGTCGCCAAGTTCCTTGAACTTGAAACAGAAAAAAATCAATTACTAAAAAATGAAGGTCAGATCATTTACACTCTGCCTTCTTAAGCATCACATAATTTACCAGTCTGTCCTGGGTTTTATAACACTGTGCACTGGTAACATCTGGAACAAATAGTCTGGAAGAGGTTCTGCCATTAACTTTGCCCCATGAGAAGAGATGTGAGAGTTTCAGCCTTTGATTCCTTCATGACTTCCAGACTTGTTTCCTGTGCATGAAGAATATGACACAGTAGGAACTGCTGTTTTTTGTACAAAGGATATTACCTACTTTTTCTTGTCTTCTAGATTTCATAGATCCCCCAAAACATTAACAGGAGTAATGCATTTTAATTGTTTTTTTTAATTAATGCTGAACTTTTGAATCAGGAATAGTGCTACTTAAAATTTAGCTATATTAAAATATCCAATTGTAATTAAAGATATACTGGACTCTTGATCAGAAGCTGTCCTTTGTTTGGTGGTTGCTGCCTCTCTTCAATTCTTTCCAAATTTACACATGCAGACCCTTAGCCTTTGTTAATGTGGTTCTATCTTGCTACCTGCCCTGTATTTGATACAGATCATTTCATGTCTTGCTTCATTTCCCAACTAGCTGTATATTGCATTGGGATCCATCTTCTACATTTGTCAGTTTATGGCAATTAAAAAAATAAAATGCCTGAAATGCCCCAGGACTGGCAATGAGAAATCTCTCCAACGTTCCCGGGTTTAGTTTCCATATCTCCACTTTCATTGCTGCCCATTTTTCTGCAGCAAAATAAAATAATAGATACCATCTGCAAATTCAATTAGCGTTGTCTTTCCCACCTGTAAAGAATGGAAAATTCAGCCCATAGGGAGCAGCATTTAGCTGGAGTGTCATACCTGTCAACGTAGGGAAAAACCCTGATTTAGAGAGAAAGTGGAATAATCCTACTGGAGGGAAAGAGGTGTTTGCGTTAACAGACATTATTTTCCACTCTGTTTCTCCAGGGTACAGGTCTGTCTGCCTTTCTACTGACCTACTGGTTTTTTGCACCACATTTTCACAACACAGCAGCTCCACAACACAGCATCTCCAGCCCCTTGTTGGCAAATACAGCAGGGATCAAAGGGGAATGTTTCCCCCTGTGAAGCCACAAACTTCTCCTT
The DNA here is from genome assembly GCF_003984885.1 of Neopelma chrysocephalum. Taxonomy (NCBI): domain Eukaryota; kingdom Metazoa; phylum Chordata; class Aves; order Passeriformes; family Pipridae; genus Neopelma; species Neopelma chrysocephalum. The sequence continues at coordinate 148,347 of NW_020925659.1, read as the reverse complement.
GACACCTTTGAAAACAAGGCTGCCTCTCAGACCAAGATCAAACTCCTTCCTCATCTTACAAAAATTAAGCCAAAATACGAAAGAAAAACTGCGTGTTATTAATGTATAATTTTATTCTGAAAAACCTTTATGTCAGCATTAAGGGTAGTTTCAGATATCCTGTGCAGCAACTAAATACATTCAGACACAATTTCAAAACAATAGAAAGAGGTTCCATTCTTCTACCAACTGCCAACTTACTTTTCTTTCTCGAGATTATTTCTTTATATCACACAATCATATTCACAATTTACAAATGAAAGCGTGCCAATACTTTGCTATTGTGTGGTTTTTCAACATTCTCCCGTTTACAAAGCATTTATATTTGTGTTGCTGAAACATAAATTGATGTGATATTTTGCTTCATTTACAAACTAGATAGGGATGGGAGCTGGAATTTGCACAAGCTCTGCGTTTGCTTTGCTCTCTGATTCCCTTGTGTTCTTTTGTAATCTTCTGCTGCCACACTAAAGCTGGCAGCCTGCTGATAAATTGCTTCATGAAGACTGACACTTGGAGGATAGCCAGTCTTTTGCCTTTAACAGCAAAACAATACCCTCAAACTTGTTTGATTTTTGGGAGAGGGAAAAAAAGTTTTAAAAGGAAATAAAACAACAATTGCTGATTATGCTATTTCTCTAATTAGGAGAGAATTTGCCTGCTAGACGTGAGCCTGAACTAAAACTGTGATCAAAGTGCTGAGAATTTTCAATTCTGTTTCTTTTCCAGCTCTGTAGTTTTATCTGTCGTGGTTTCAATCCAAATTTCCCACGTCTTTAACAAGGTTTGAAGCTTGTTCCAGGACCTCTCTGCTGCAGGTCCCCAGCACTGTCCCCACCTCCATGGCAGGGCACTGGCACCAAGTCCCAAAACAGGTTTTTCACCCACTGTGCAAGAGGCCAATCCACATAGAGGCCAATCAAATAAAATACAATTGTTTGATTCTTTTTTTACAGTTCTGCACAGAAAGGGGTGCTGGGGTCAAGCTGTAAACATTAATAATTCTATCAACTCGTAATTTCTCCTCCTAACATCTGGACATCACCTCCAGACTGACACTTGGAGGATAGCCAGTCTTTTGCCTTTAACAGCAAAACAATACCCTCAAACTTGTTTGATTTTTGGGAGAGGAGGGAAAAAAAGGTTTAAAAGGAAATAAAAAGCGAGCCTGCAACAATTGCCGATCGGAGCCAAAGGTCCCGTGACCCAGAACAAGAAGATGATTGAAGAAAAGAAGAAAGCATGTTGAAAGCTGATAGGTGTAAAGATGGACATTAGTCATTAATAGGTAGAAATATGCTTACTGTAATTTTATAGGGCCAAGTATTGTTTGTTGAGATGCTCCTGAGATGCCAGAAGATCATGGCTTATGAGTAGAGAATTTTACTATCACTCATTTTCTTCTGTACATTTGACATTAAGATTGTTTAAAGTAGGTATGCATCCAGATCCTCTTCTTAGCTAAAGCAGCCTGGCCAAGAACAGTCCTGCTCTGCATTTGAGGAGCATCATCAGCTTTCCTCTGCCAATACTGATATCACACATTAAAAAATTTGTTTATCCTGAATGTTTTCTGAAAAGCATTTAAAATTCACTGATTCACTAGAGAATAAACACTCATTAGTTAGTAGCAGAAAGTAAACACTCAAGAGGGGAAAAACAGAGTTAAAGTGATTTCGTTTAAAAATTCGTATTAATATTCATGGCATTATTTTGCCTCAGTTTCTAGTTCTAGTAGCAGTGCTCTTTCTCTGAAGTACTAATTTAATTGAGTAGATACATGTTTATGTGTACAAAGGTTCTCAATTATGTGTTTCATCAACTCTGCATCATTCTTTCCCAGGCATCTGTTTCCAAACACACAACTCAAAGGTCCATGGTCCTTACCCAGCTGTTTTTCGCAGCGGATTTGCCTGGAAAACTCTCAGATGATAAAAGGTTTTCCTGAAACATACCTTGGGAACATGAATTACTTGTGGCACTTTACACCATTCTCATGCTGTCAAGACACAAGTGTTTTGCAAACAGAGGAGGATTTAGGAGACTCAGTGCTGGGGCAATACAACTGGGTTCTGACCACTTTTTATAAAAAGAGACAAAGAGAAAACCTGTCTGATTTCATTCCCTTTCATTCACAGGTTGCATTCAAACATCAGATTGAGATTCTGTGATTGTGAGACTGGCCCATTTGTTATTACATGCCCTTTTCTTCCCTAACTATTAATTCATCACTGTTGCATCAAAACAATTTTAATTTCCGTACTCATCACTCACAAGACTTGCCCAGTGCTGGCTGTATCCTGTTTGACTGTTCTTCTTTCTTCTAAGACAACCTGTTTTATACTTGCATCTTCTTATTTCCAGTCTCTTTTCACTGATCTCCCTTTCACTGTAGCCCTGTTAAAAGCCCAAACTGAACTGCTCCCTTGCCTCCTTGAGCACTGTGCCATAATTCCTGGGCTTTTAATCCATAAATCACTCACTATTCATCCTCTTCACATAAATACATACATCTAAGGAGGCCTATAATCACTAACACATCCATACACTTAAAATTAAAATGCTTACCAGAAAGCATTTAGGGCTAATAATAATGAAATTATTACCCTGTTTTCCCCCACTATTTTGTTGCTCCTGAAGAGGTTTATCTTTCCTCAGGTGTGTTAAAATAATTACTTTACAAGTACAAGGAACAGTGGGTCTCCACCTAATGAAAATACATTATCATTTCAATGACATTTGAGAGGAGGGGAAAAAAGTGGCAAGAGGTCCTGAAGGAAGGAATTCCTCTCAGTAATTCAAAATATGTGACCTGCTCTGATTTTCTCCCTCACAAATGCTCTCAGAAGGAGGTCTGATATTATTTTCAAAAGTGAATTTTGCAGATTATTTTCAAAATATTTGCCCAAGCCACCCCAATCCCTTTTGTTTGGGTGAATATTGCTACCCAGCCACAGCTGCTCTGGCCAAGCAACATATTCTCAGAGATAAAGAGACCATGTTCTGTAGGTGCCAGCCAGCCCATGGCTGAAGCATTGCCAAGGGCACTGGGTGCATCCCTGCTGGGTTTGTGGTTGGTCTCAATGAACTTAAAGGTCTTTTCCAGCCTAAACAATCCTATGATTCCATCACGGAGTGTTTTACAAAACCCTTTTACAACCTCCTACTCAACAGTCTGCAGCGTTTAACATCCTGCTTTGCAGATGCTGCTGAGCTCTTTGGGCTGGAAGTCAGCTTAAAGAAGACAGAAGTTCTCCATCAACCTGCACCTCAGGAAGTCTTCCATCATCCCCACATCACCATTGGTGAATCAGAGCTCGAATCAGTCCAGCAGTTTAATTACCTGGGCAGCCTCATCTCCTCGGATGGTGAGATTGACGGGGAGATGGACAACAGGTTAGCAAAGGCATACAGTGCTTTTGGAAAGCTTCATAAAAGAGTTTGGAGAAATACACACTTGAAGAAAAGCACAAAGCTCAGTGTTTCCAGAGCCATAGTGCTGTCTGCTCTCTTATATGGATCTGAATCATGGGTCATCTACCGCCACCACCTGCGACTCCTGGAACGCTCCATCAACGCTGCCTCCGTACAATCCTAAACATCCACTGGGCAGATTATGTGACCAATACATCTGTTCTAGAACAAGCAGCAGTCACAAGGATTGAGGCCATGTTGCTGAGAACACAGCTGTGCTGAGCAGGGCACGTCTCCAGGATGAAGGACCAACCACCCCCTCCCCAAGATCCTGCTTTATGGGGAACTTGCCACCGGCTGCCGCAAGAGAGGAGCCCCAAAGAGGAGATACAAGGACTCCCTGAAACAACATCTCAGCCTTGACCACATTGATCACCAGAACTGGTCTACTCTGGCCTCCAATCGGGAAGCCTGGAGACACACCATCTATAACGCTGCTGATGCCTTTGAGAACGCACCAGGATCACCCTTGAGGAGAAAAGACAACGCAGAAAGAATCGTGTCTTGCAGAATTTACCACCTAAGGAGTCTTTCTGCTGTGCCTTTTGCAGTTGGACGTGTCTGTCTCGTATTGGCCTTTTCAGCCACCAGCGTGTTTGTAACAAACGTGAGTAGAGCCCTTCCCAAATCTTCGTTCACGAAGCCTGGCCATGGTGACTCAACAGTGCAGAAACAGCGGGACAGATGCACTGCTCTGCTATGTGGGTATGGAGCATGAAGCAGCAGCTCCTTTCTAACCTGCCTACATTTTACCATCTCGGAACTGTCACACTGAGACCTGTGGGAAGCGTGTAGTAAAGCCACTTGCTCTGATCTTGAAAAATCCCCGTGCTGGGGATTGCTCCTCTGAGACTCAGCTCCACAGCATCCAGAAAAAGAACTGGCATAGCCCAGAAGAAAGCCCTGTTCTCAAAATTAAATCTGTGCCAGTAATCTACTCAGATTTGGCTATCAGCTATCTAGAGGATATATTACTGCTTCATTGACGGGAGGAAAGAGGAAACATAATAGAAATACTTATCAGCTAAAAGTGAGACAGGGGATTCTGCAGCTAGTCCCCAAATGGACAATTTACAGGGCTCTGATGTTTCTTGCTGCCAGTCAACAGCAAACCCAGCTGTTCCTGTGCCCATAAATCTGCACAGGTAATCCCACCTCTGACTTCTCCTGGTCTCTGAGTGCTTATTCACCCAAACTTTCAACTCATAAATGTATTTGTGTGCAGAACACATTCAGAAAACTAAACCCCAACTGACACCACAGCTCTCAGCTACATCACATACAGACTTCTCTGAGAAAACTGTCATAAATCCACTGATTTTTTTTTTTTTCACATGCAGATTGCCAGCACCGGGTTTTACAATCTGAAAACTCGTTTTGCCTAAATGCACTTTGTTGTGAAAAAGTAATAGGGGAAAAGAGTATCTGAGACTCATGTCTGAGTCTGCCTTCGGTTTAGAAGCAGTAGTTGGGATTTTAAGAAGAAAAGTAAGTGGTATGATTTATAAAAGAGATATAAATTTTACAAAATTTCCACAATAAAGTTCTCTCAGAACTTTGTCAAGTGAATTTTCACAATTTTTAAATAATTTTCAGCTCTTACAGAGTGACATTGATTTTGAAGGAGCATTGGTCTCTAAATAAAGCAGCTTCCTAACGTAAAGCCTTGCTTGTGGTGACAAAGCAAAATTTTAGTGGTTTGCCAAAAGACAATAAGCAACAGAAAAGTTTAGTCATGCAGCTCTCTGCTCCCTGATGCACTCAAAAAGAAAACACCTTCATATTCAAGATCAAATCTAAGATAAAGTTACTTTTCAAGCCAATCAAAAGAAAAAAAAATTGTTCTAGTGAAATGTAACCATCTCGTCAATTAACTTTTTAACTTACACTTTTTGTAACGAAAATTTGAAAGGTATGTTTCAAAATTATAGACTACACAAAAGTCAAAATTATAATTTACCTTTATTATTAATAAAGTAATATTTCTTCAAACCACACTTCAGCCAAAGCTTTTACAACTCTAGAAAACTTCAGACCAACACTAATCCACCATTTGCTCAATTCCAAACTGGCACTAATTCAGAGTTTACTTGCAAACTCCTATTTTACATCAAACAAAAATGCAAGTAAAAAGTGGGGTTTTTTCAGCAAGACCATTGTGGATTGATGCCAACATTACTTTTGAATCGAGCAGAGCTTGAGAAAGTGTTATCACAGTGTTGGAGCAAGAATCCAGATCTCTGATCGTCAGCAGACATCAACAAGGCAACAGAGCTGAATATTTATTATTTTCATCTCTTTCCACCCACTGGGGAATTTCAGAGAAAGACACCTTATTGCAGTTTGATTGCTCACACCAAAAATTTTTGAGAGGGATGAATTGCACGTATCAGTAGAGAACTTAAAATACACACACCTGAAAACTAAACCACTAGTTCAGGCTAAAATAGGAAATGTTTTTGTCACTTCCAACACCGTGAAAAAGCAGCAACTTCATATGCATTGAGAGGGGAAAAAAAAAAGGGGGGAGGATTAAAAAACAGAGTGCTAAGCTCCCCAAACTCTTTAACAACAGAAACACATTTTCTATTGTATTTACCGTCCACTGCTCTCCAGAAAGCTGGAAAATAAACTTGTTTCTTTCCTTTTTTGCTTCATCCGACAAAGCACGTCTTTTCTGGAGCTGAGGATTCTTTCCAGAAGTGTCCAGGTTCTTCTCACTGATGTCTACAAAGCCATTTTTGAGGTATTTTGATTGAGGGATACCTTTCTTACGGCACTCCAGTATCAAAGTCCATTCCTGTTTTATCCTGAAATAGTGCCAAAAAAGGGTTTATGTGAATCAGCTGAAAAAAAATATAACAGCTAAGTCTCAAAGCCTGATCTTCATTTCCATGAGTACTTAACAAAATATAATTATTTATCTCAAATATTGACCTTTTTTTTTAAAAAAAAAAAAAAAAGAAAGCAGGTTCCTGGAGTCATGCAAAGATTTTGTAGACATACATATGGATTTCAGATGAGCAGGATTTCATTCACTGACTACCCAGAGAATAACAGAAAAGTGGAGACTGAGCACACTGCCATGAAAAAGAATTGTTTTCATAGGATAGGAAATACATTCTCGCAGAACAAGTTATCTGCATAAACTAAATGAACCTGGTGATGTATGCAAAAATTTTCCTGGGGGGAAAAAAAAAGTCATTTTAGAAAGTAAGAAGTGCCTTTTTTCCCCTGCTCTTATTTGTTCCAGCATAATGATTTATTTTCATTTTCACACCAACATCTTCTTAGAAGGTAAAGGTCAATGTTATCACGTGCCAACTAATTTCAGATTCGATTTCAGTGTAACTTTAGGTTTAAACTTTTTTCTCATAGAACTACAGGTGCAATGTCAATTTGATATAATTAAGCATTGTCAAAAGCACGTGCTTTTTAGTTCTGAGATATTTATTTCAGCTTAGTCAATTAAAGAGCAGGTTGATTAAGTGAAGCAAGAGTTCTTTACACCAAAATAAGACTCTGCAGAGCCCCTTGCACAAGGGGCTGATCTCACAATTTCAATGCCAGATCCCTGAGACTCATTTGTGTGATCTCCACCCTCCAGCAGAAATTTTAAGCTAAAGGACTGAACAAAGCTGACAGCTGAAGGAGGACACAAAGTTCAGGATAAAGGTAAAAAAATGTCGTGTCCTAGAAAGAGAATCACGTGCAAGTTTGTAAAGTTCGAGTAGGAAGTAACAAAAATTGTACAGGTATTCCCAGATAATGATGGGATTTTGCTCTACAACGTTAAGGTGTTAAAAAATGACACATGAAACAGAATCACAAGAAGCATCTCCAACACCTTTTGCGGAAATAAATAATTTTTGGACGCTCATAACAAGGTGTGAGATAGAAACTGCAGTGCAGAATGTGCTTACAGGAATATGATAGCACAGATTAAAAGTCATATTTGTCTCAGTGCTACCAAAATAAATCTTAAGAGATCAAAACTATACACCTAAATAGGAAAGGTGTTATTGAGAGAGCTGGATGCACTGTGGCACTTCCAGAAACCTCAGGGGATGTTAGAGAGGCTTGAAAGCAGAGAGCACAGCAACAGCAGAGGCAAACACACAGCACAGGGACGTGTTGCAGGCACTTTGCACAGCTTTAGAAAATACATATGATCATTTGTCAGGGAAAGGAGCCCGAGAGACCACTGGAGGACAGTTTTGAGGAGCAACACACCACACATGGGACACCAGAGAACTGTAAAAAGCCTCTTCAGTAATAATGACTGCAGGGTGTTCCCAAGGGACATCTCTATAAGGAGAAGATACAGGGAAGCACCTTCTAAGATATTTCAGAAGGTGAATTAACAGTGAAGTTGTATAAAAGTGTAGCTCAGTGGGTAAAATGTTGGCAGACTGCATGAGGACAGCACAAATTCAAAGCACATTCTGATGAAGAGACAGTAAGGATACCTTTCTCCCCTCGTTGCAAAAAAGGCAAAAATATTTAAAGAAAGACAAAATGGTACTTATCTTCAAACTAAGAAATTATAAGGCAGTATAAGGTCTGACAAGCATAAAAAAAAACAAGTGAAGTTCCTTACTGCAGGTATACAAATGAATAAGAAAAGGATTTTGTAGCATATCAAAAGCAGGAAGCCTCCCAGAGAGACGATGGGAACAATAACTTGTCAAGGTATGAAAGGAGCAGTGAAGGAATAGTTAAAGAAGTTATTAAGAGCTGCAGAACTGGCTTCAGTTTTCATTAAAGAGATCAGAAAGTACTTTATGTGTAGAAGTCTGGAGGACTTTCTGGTATTCAAAGAGTCAACAGAGGAGGCGTGAGAACACTAAAATATGTATTTGAAATAGATCTCCCAATTTCTCCCAGTGTCTGCTGCAGTGTGGAATGTTTCATGCCACAGCAAGCTGTGATATCAGTTAGGAAGAACACGACTGGACAGACAGAAAATATGTCCAGCAACACGTTGAGTTCAGCAGAAGCTGCTGGTACAGTCAAGGAAGAGCCCACCAACCATGCACACCTCCTAATCTCTTCTGAAGCTACTTGATATGACAAAGACAAGAAAATAGGTTGGAGCAGACACAGCTCCTTAGCCCACATTGTGATGCTTCAATGAGCTGCAGATGATATTTCTGGTTACAGAGACCCAAACACAGGATTGCACTAGGCAGCACTACCAAGGGTATCTCCTCCAGTTACAGCTCATAAGTGCTCAGATGACAGAATTTTCCACATCAGCTGATATTTTCCATATCAGACATGAAAGTTCGAACACCTTTTTCAGATGCTCTGACACGTGAGTCAATTCAATTTTTAGTGTTGGTCTTACCTGTTCAATCTGCCATTGGAGCCACAGAAACCACCAGCACAAAAAAAAGGCAGATGTTGTAATTATCTGAACCATTAAGAGGCAGAAACCTCAGGACCACAGGACCAAAAGCCTAGAATTCACTATTTTTTCCTAAAATATTCTAAATAATCTTAGTTTCACTTACCACCACTGTAGTGCTGTTTCTCACATTCTGCTCCAGTCCTCCACATACAGCTTTTCTGTCCCTCTGTGAAGTTTAACTTTACATTACTACCCTCTCATTTCCATGGAAGTCCTTCATTTTCCATCAGAGCAACAAACATTTGATCTCAGTGCATAACTCAACGCACTGAAAAAACCTTGCCAACAAAATGGGTGGGGTTTTTTTATTCATTGCTCTTCACTCAATCACCAAAAAAAATGACTGACTGATTCCTCACAGAAAATTCTAAATTCTAAGAATGTTAGAAACTTAAAAAAAAAACAAACAGACAGAAGAGGTCAAAAAGTCTAACTCAATAAGAAGTAAGGCACTGAGCTGCACTACTACACCTCAGTCAGGTAGACTCCAGGAGCACTGGAGTAGAGGGCTCAGATCTAAAATTTTACTCTCTCACAACAATGAATATTGAAAATGGCAAGAAAGGGGCTACAATAAAGCTGAAACAATAAACTGCCCTCTGACAGTTTGCTGATAACAAAACACAAAACACGGGAGGTCACTGCCAGCCAACTAAAACAAAATGCACACAACAAAAAACTGCTGTTGAGCAAACCAGTCGGTGAAATATTGACCTCAGAAGAAAGAGAGGCATTAAAAATTAAACCTGGTGGGGAATTCAATATGGATATTACACACTGATATGGAAATCCTGTGTCAAATTGCTTCTTTAGTCCTACATTAAATTATGGCAACGTGCTCTGTTAAGCTTTTAAAGAATGCAAGAATACCCACTTATAGTCACTAGACTATGTACAAGAACATTTTGAACAGATGGAAAGCGAATTAATAACGGAGCAACAAAAGTGCATAATTTTGTACAGCACATTTCAGAATGAAAACATTATGTTTCCCACAGGCAGAGGTTCAAATAATTTACAACCCCTGCCTGTACTCTCGGGTTACACACTGAGCAAATGAATCCCTGTGAGCCTTCCTGGCCTGGAGCTCTGACTTACACCCCAGCCAGGACCTGTCAGGAAGCAAAGACCACAAAGCTGCAATTTGCAGAGTTCAGTTGGGATGAAACCAAAGGGATCTATTGGGGCACAACATTGTCATTCTGCTCTGTCACTGTAAAAAAACTGAGGTGATGGTACTTCTTAAGGGATCTTTATAAATATAAAGACCATTTCAAGTCTTTCTTCGGTGGCAACCCTCAAATAAGACAGAATTTCTGCCATGTTTGTCATATCTGAAGGCTGTTGCATGAATCTTCTGAATCTTTCTGAATTTTCTGAAAGAAAAGGTTTCTAAAACTGTGTGGAAAACAGACATCACAGATATCCACAGAAATAAAATCATTTTTTAAATACACAGAGAAATTAGATTTCTGGTCTTGACGCCTTGAAGGCTCTTGATATTGCAGAAACACGTTTTCACACCTGGGAAATGAGCTGGTTACAAAAATCACAGCCCTCCTAAAGTTCATGTCTTTTAAATACTATTCAGTAATAAAATATTTTGGTCTTCCTCTAGAACTTGATCAAACTGTTGCAGTCAGATTAAAGAAACAACAATCATTTTCAGTGTTTAAAAAGCTGGAGTTAGTCAAGCCTAATTTAGGTGGGAGTATGAACAGAGAAAAATATTTTTCCTGGACAAAAGATCGAGATGAGAACTAAGGTTCCAACTCATGAAACTAGCCCAGTGTTTCCACTTCAATCATAAAAATGGTCCAAGTCATTTTTGAAAAGGCTGGTTGCGTGTAGTTTGTGTTTGACAAAAGAGAAAAAAAAAAGTTAAGTTTTATACCCATATATCTGTAACACAAAAGCACACCTGTCACTGAGGCAGACTGTATGTAGTATAAAGCAAATTTTACTTTGGCAAGTTATTTCCCAATACACTGCCTTTTTCCAGTAAGCTTTCAGGACCATACACCGTAGGTATGAAATGGGAACACCAGGGAAATAGAAGATTGGAGTATTTCCATTTGGGTTAGTGCTGAATTTCTCATCAGGTAATCATTCCCCAAATGCTGTTTCACTACTGCAGTACACCTGCAGAAATGAGATTTCACAACACACAACCTTTCTATATTATTATTATTATTTTTATACATATTACCTGTCAATAACAGGGCAGCTCCTCGCCTGACATTTTAGTTTCTCCAGTCTAATCAACCTGATGCAAAGAGTTACTACAAAAAAAAATCCAGTGACTGGGCCCTTCAAAGGAGCAACCACCTTGGAAAACAAGAAGTGTGCATTGGTGAGGATTTCAGAGCCATCAAAGCAAACGAGGAGTAATTGGGTTTCTTCCAATTAATGTAGCACCTGCTGCTCAGTGTCTGACTGGGAGTCCTTGAGGCTCTTTGGTAAAGAAAGGAAGTTTCGTTAGATGGCACTATTTGCTCTAAATCAGGATGGAAGAATTGGCCAGGACACGGTGACATCAGTTTAGGCATCACCAGCCACGCAGGATGATTGAATAGGCCCATGGAATTGTTGTAAGAGCATCACAGTTAAACTGGAGCTCAGCCCAAAACAATATTCCTGATGGATGAGTAACAAACTCAATTGAATTGATCTAATTTCAACCTCGTTGCCAGGCTTTTCCATGGGTTGCAAAGGGTTGTGGCTGAACAACAGCTTTTACCTTACACCATTACCTCACATTATTTTACATGCAAGGTCTGTATGCCCAGGTGCCTAAAAATAAAGTGTTTATTAGTGCTGCACATCTAATCCCAGCTTGTTGTCTATAATTTGTGTTTGTGGACAAAGTTTTAGACTTGCTGGGAAAAAGTTTTGAACTGGGTAGGAGAATAAACATCGCAAATAAAATCTTATTTCAGGTACAAACTGAAGTCTGGCAGAGAGATAGAGACAAATCTTTTTTGTTAAATGAACATGCAACCTCTCAGGGAAAAACAGTCACTGTCTGCCTGTAGAGTGTAGTTTGCTTTTTGCTTTTTGCTTTTTACTTTTAACATTCAGGAAGTGCATAACTCAGAAAAATAACGCGTGCACATTTAGCCAGCCAGGCTTTGAGAGGAAATTTTTGGAGAAGAGACACTCTGGAAGAGGTAGCTGAACAAACTTTTATCATTGCTGCATGTTTGTTAGTGGAGAGAAGAGGCTGTGCCTTTTCACAGCAAAGACTTAGATAGCTAATCTGGGCAAACAGCTCTGGCATTTCCTTGCTTGAATGCTTAATTTGTTAGCCTTCAGTTTTATCTCACCTGCTCTCACACAAAGAAGACAAACATGTCACAATCCTTAAAAAAAAAAAAAAATCCAACTGTAAACTTTCACTCTCACTCCCTTAAAAAAAAAAATAAAAGTAGAAAGGAAAACTTATTGAGGAAAACCATCAAACTACATCAAGTTAACCTGACAACATTCATTATTTCAGGGTAAAATACAAGACTGTTCCCCACTACCAGGATCAAGAAGATTAAATATAAAACACTGCTATGAACACAAACTTCCTCCAATAATATGCACTTCCATAAACACATAGATAACCTTGTAACAGTTTGTGCTTCATATCCTATGGGAGATTTAGAATGGGCTTGTCTGGATCGATCAAGAACGTGAAGTAAATTGAAATTAAACCTGTACAACACCATTCTATTTCTTTTCCTTTTATATTCAGTTGCTGGTCTGTGTGTGTTCTTTAAATTGCCATACTTCCACAGTCCCACAAAACCAGGGGGGAAACAGAGGACTGAATTAATTCCACACAAAATTGTGTGATACCAACACCTCAGAAGGCCAGATATGAATCTCTCACAGCTGTCGGCTCTCCAGAATCAGCTTTCACTGGGCAGTTGCTTCAACCTCTGCTCTAGACCTGTAAATTCCCAAAAATCTTTACAAGAGCTCACTGTTGATGCCAACAGAGTTTAAGCTTTTTGTTCATTTGTGAGATTTTTCTCTGAGAAAACCTCCAGTCAAAAAATATCTTATATGTGACTGTTCACTGATTCTGCATCAAGAATTGCCTTGCCCCAAGGCAAGCAGAGTTCCCTAGAGCTTAACTGGGAGTTTGTCCTCCAATAATACATACTACACTTCACTACAAATTATTAGGTCATTTTACGTGGCAACATGGCTATAAAGGACCTGTGCAATCTCAAGGGCACTGGCAAATTGTAAGTTCTTTGAGGAAAAACTTGTTAAAAAATAAAAAAAAAAAAAAAAAGAAAAACAAAGCAGCCTCAGAAGGCCAGATTCCAAACTCATCTGTTACACGAGTCTATTTGCAGAGAAAATCTATTCATTTCAGCCCTACTTAGGAATTCGCTCTGGCTGCTGGCAAAAGTAGATATCTAGAATCTTAAATGCTGGAATGCAGCCCTCATCTGGGGCAACTAACTGCCTTCTTTAAATGTCTTTGTGGAAACATCACTTTGGATCAAAATCCTTTACAAAACACTTTCTTGCTGTGGCACAGTGTGTACTAACATTGATTTCAGTGTGCCTACCTGACAATAGCAGAATATTATTATTATTCTGATATTATACCAGAATTTAGTTACACACTATTTTATTTAAAAATAAAATAGTATTTTATTTTTACTCCATAAAATAATTAAATGTATTTCTACAGGAAAACGTTATTTCTATTAGGTATTTAATCATAATTAAAATTTTATCTATACTTTCAAGACAACAACAAGCAAAGTCTTGTCATATTTTTGGCCCAACATTTGAGAGCACCGAAAAGCACCCAAGAAATAACTTGTGGTCTGACATTCAGGACCTAAATGCCAGTGGTCACTGCACACTTCATAAAACAAAGAGGATTTTCTATTAACTGAATTTAGCATGTTATTACTAATACTCATATTACTTTGCCTGTTATTCTGCCAGCTTTGTCTATTCTGTAAGGACGAATATGGACTTTGCCATTCATCACAGTGGGTGAAACACTGATCACTCATACTCAGGAGACAAAACCTAAATGTATTTCCTCCTTTTTTCCAGGAGCTCTAGAAGCAGAACTAGCTGGAAAGCAATCTGAGAGCATGAAGGTGCACAACCACCCAAAGCACAGCGTGCAAATTGCAATTTAAAGGAAGAAAACAAAAACCCTTCCTGCGTGCTGCGAGTGCACTCGAGCCCTTTTATTTCTGTGCATTATATCTCAAATTCCACATCTCCAGTTGCTACAGGGAGATAACAGAATGACTTTGGACCCCATTAGCAGAAAAGGTCAGAGCAAGCAGCCGAGCTCCCTTCTTTCAGGTGCAAGGGTGGCTACAGACAAACAACCACAGGCAGAAAAGGCAGGGAGAATGTATTGGTTTTATGGAAAAGACAAGTCACAGTAAGAAATTAGTCTTGACCTGTGCTACTAGCTAAAAACATGGGAGCTCAAATTAGCTACCTCAGAGCACATAAGGTTACCCTCTTTCCCTCTTACGTGAGAAGTTGCCCATTCTTGGATCCTGATTTGCTTTTTTTTACTGACGAGCTCAAAAGTTCTCTTCTGCACCACAGACAACAAAAACCAAAAAAAAAAAATGTGGTGGGGGGTGTTGACATGTTGTCCACACTGGGACAGAAATAAGGTTTGATCAAGCTTCATCCCAAATCTTTTCAATTGTCTTTTCCACCATAAGGGAAACAGGAAACATCCATCTCTCAGCTGTCATGGTTTAACCCCAGACAGTAACCAAGTACCACACAGACACTCCTCAGCTCCCTGGTGGGATGGGAAAAGAATCAGGAAAAAAAGAAAGTAAAAGTTTGCCTGAGATAAGAACAATTTATTAGCAGAAAAAAAGTAAAGTATAATATTACTAATATTAATGGCAATAATAATAAGGAAGAGGAGAGAGAGAGAGAAATAAAACCCAAGAGAAACAAGTGATGCCCAATGCAACTGTTCACAACCTGTTGAACAATTCCCAAACCATTCCTGAGAAACAATTAGTTACTTCCAGCCAACTCCACCAGTTTATAGACTGAGTATAATGTTCTATAATATGGAATATCCAGCTTGGGTCAGCTGTCCTGGCTGGGCTCCCTAACTCGATCCTAGCTGAAACTAGGACACAGCTCAGACCAAAAAGAAAGGTCTTGCTAGAGAATTCAATTTGTGGGATGAACTTATATTTTCTTTTTTCTTTTTCCTTTTTTCTTTTCCCTCTTTTCTTTTTCCTTTTTACTTTTTCCTTTTTTCTTTTTTCTTTTTCCTTTTTTCTTTTTCCTTTTCTCTTTCCTTGTTAGGATTACGGTTTTTAATTCAGGCTTTGGTAGGGATGGAAGAACCAAGGCTGTTACTACAGATGTCTTGAAGAGAAAGGTCCTGCAGAAAGGACAGTCAGACCTTGTATTAGATCTCCTCTCAGACCAGCAGCTGTGTTGTCAGTGCAGATGCACTGGCAGTGAGAGAATCTGTGAGTGGGAGTCCCCTGAGATCACTAAAACACCACATGAAGGTTCAATGTAATGATGTTCTTAAGAAAGGGCACTGTTTAACCCCGTGCATTTTATTTTTTAAAGTAGAAAGGGATTTTTATTCCTTTTTTCTCTTCTTGGAGGGAGAAAAATAAGTCATAAGTTTTCAACATATTCAGTATATGTTCAGTATATATTCAGTATATATTCATATATCCAGTATAATATTCAACAGTGTCTTATGAGAAGCAAAATATTTCTTAGGGAAACCATAAATCAAATATAATAAAAACAATAAAAATATTAGTGGACGTTAAGCATTATAATCAAGGACATCTTTAATACCTCAAAAAAAAAGAAATTCTTTTATTCTATTCTTTATCTCCTATTCACAAACAATTGAATGTGTCCATAAATTTAATTCCTTTTGTTTCCCCTCTTAACTCAAGAAAATGAAATTAAGTATTTCTTAGTACTGAAACAAGTATGTTTGCATGAATTCCATAATTAATAAGCTATACTTTTATATAGCATATAAGACATAGAAAGGCAAAAAATGTGTTATTTTTCTCTTCGGTTTGAGTCAACTAAACAATAAAATACACAGTTGGTAAATCCCAATCTACACTGGAAAAGAGCAGGGACTAAGGAAATACAAGCACAGTTTGTGCTGCATTCCTCTTACAATCATCTGAGGAAAGGAGGTGAGAAATCATTGAAACTGAACCCAAAAAAGCAAAATTTTAATCATCGAGTAATGCTTAGTACATGACAGTGTTAGTGGGTAATAAGAACAGATTCAGTTAAAATGAGCAGCACAAAAGTTGGCTTTACCTCTCCAATGCACTTTGCTCTAATCTTTCTTTCTCCTTCCTCTGGCGTTCTTTGTTCTTCTTAACTCGAGTTTCCCACAGTCCTCTTATGACGGAAAAGTCAAATATTATCACCTGATGCCCCATGCTGTCGACATTAAGCTGCTCCTGCAAGAACAAGACAACTCGTCAGGAAAAAAATTATGATGAAAACAAGGAACCAAACTGTCATGTTTCATTAAAACTGTCTGGGGAGAAGAGCTGAAGGCATAAGAAATGTTAACATAGTACTCTTTCCATCTTACTCAATTTGTCCAGGGGTTTTGTGCTGGCAGTAATCAATGTAGCTTACAATCAACTTCTACATAAAATCTATGGCAACAGCTACATGTTAAATTTTTTGTGTCCCTTACACTTTTCCCTTTCCAAGATAAAGACAGAGATGCAAAGGAATACTGCTTCGATCAAGTAACAATGATGAAAATAGCTTTAAAGACTTTGCATTTTTAACAATTTCTGTAATATTGAAATGAGAGCTCCTAAAGAATTTATTAATTTTAAACCGTGCAAATTAATCTTGGGTCCTTGTGCATTTTGTTCTTCCTGTTCTCCTCCCTGTCCCCTTACAGGGGGAGAGTGGGGAGTGAGCAGGTAGCACATTTGTTGTCAGTGGGAACACTAAACTGTGGAATATTCATTCCTAAACCACGACACATGGATAGAAGCACATTCCAACAGTAGAAAACTTGGTATCAATACATCAATACATCAATATCCTGTGCAGCTAAGAATTGTGCTGAACTGGGCCCTAATTCACCAAGCTTTCTCTGTACTGGGAGGAGTAGCTCTAAAGAAAACTGATGAAAATAGCTTTAAAAACTTTGCATTTTTAACAATTTCTGTAATATTAAAATGAGAGCTCCTAAAGAATTTATTAATTTTAAATCTTGCAAATTCATCTTGGGTTCTAGTTCACCTGCTAAAATCCCTAATGTAAGCACACATACAAATCTGGATAAAAGA
Source organism: Neopelma chrysocephalum (assembly GCF_003984885.1). NCBI lineage: Eukaryota > Metazoa > Chordata > Aves > Passeriformes > Pipridae > Neopelma > Neopelma chrysocephalum. The sequence continues at coordinate 131,091 of NW_020925659.1, read as the reverse complement.
GGTGAAGCTATACTATTTTTCTTGGGGTCACTGGTAAGGGTATTATCATCACAATATAACTGGCTTTCATGAAATGTAGCTAGATCACCTACACAGAAAAGTCACTTGTTTAAACTTTGTGTGAGGTTTTACTAGAGAACACATTTATTATACCATTTCTAAGCTTATTAAAAAAATAAAGAAAGGAAGGAAGAAAACCCTGCTGGACTGTCCACTGATCAGCTAAAGAGCAATCTGCCCCTTCCTTTCCTGGGTGTTTTCAAGCTTGTATCTAAATCTTTTTTACTTTGTTGTGATCACTTTTTCAAAGCCCTACATTCTTCAGCTGGGGCTACTTATTATCTGTCCTTCTGTCATAATACTGAGGAGGAATGGGCAATTATTCTCCCCTTTATATTTTTTTTCTCTCGTGGCTTTGTAAATGTCCTTTTCTCTTTCACCCTCTTTCACCTGTAAGATGTTACATCTCTCTGTAAGATGTAACACATAAAGAATAATTTCTTCTGAGCCAGCAAAACACCCCCCTGTCCTCTGCAAAATGCACAGCATGGACACAAAAGGATTATGCACAGCTACCCCCACAGGAAAGTTTCCTACCTGTTTGCCTTATTAGTCATCTCAGTAAGAAAGTGCCTTACAAATACCTGCAGGTACTGGCACAGAGACTGGTCAGAGACCAGAATCTTTCTATTTACATAGCTTTCTGTGTCTTGGGATGTTTATATAAATGTTATCTTTGCTGTTCATAAAGCTGCTCCCACTGCTTGTTTATCTTTGCAAGCACCAAGAATGTGGCAAAAATAGTCCCCGACCCACCTGGAACCAACTGCTGACAACAGCCAAGTCAAAACCCCATTAAAGCAGTGTAATTAGAACAGTGACCTTCTTCTCTGGGGAAAGGTTTATCTATAATCAGCTGACCCTTATAAAACATACTCGCTGATAATTTACAGGAGCTGTTTGCCACATAAAATAAAAACATTCACCTCTGCTTACCAGGGAAAGAAGCCCAGTGACAAGGACTTCCCCCCTCACAGTAACTGCAGACCAGCAGTCACTCTGTAAGGTCTAATTAATTCTAATAGAGCAGTTTTGGTAGAAGGACTATTGCAGGAGCTGATTTGTTGCCAGAAAGTGAAGTTGCAGCTGGCACTTGACCTCTATTGAAACTAGATGGCCTTAATCAACACAGAGTCTGAGTAGACTGTGAAAGTGCTCTTTTTCCTTGACTTTTTCCCCACCTTCCTGTCTCACAGGTTAAGTCATCTGTTCTTTATTGAGGCACTGATTTATTAGACACTCAGGTTGGAAAAGTTCATACAGCTTTTATTCACATATTGCACTGGGCTGCAGTGCATCAGGGGGGTTTTCTTCAGTGGTACAACAAGCAGAGGAGGAACTTGGGTGGGAGGTGAGAGGTGTCCATCATAACTCCTCAGGGCTAATCTCTTCAGAAGGAGCAAATCCACAAATCCTGATCAGGTTACAGGGTGACAGGCTTTAGAAATATTCATCAGGACAAACACAGAACGCTTTTTGCCATCCACAACTCTGAAAAGGTCACCTAACAATCTCCACAGAGCTGTTGCTTTACCTTATAAACTTGTCTAAAAAATAGGCATGAAGTACCAAGCATGATGGCACAACATGCATTTGCCAAAGCTCAGACATCACCATTTTCCTGATGATGAGATGTTGCCCAGAAAAGAAAAGAGAGCCTGGCAAACTGGCCAAAACTCAACTAATCTGATCCTAAGTGTGGGTTCTTCAGGGTACCTACTCATGCATGGCAAGAATTTGTGACAGAAGAAGCAACTACTAATAATGGTTTCCATTTCTAGAAGTGCATGGGGCTGTACATGTTCAACACCACATACAGTGGTTGCTTTAATCTATTATTATTATTGTTTATTATTATTTATTTTTTTATTTATTATTGTTGTTTGTTGTTGTTTATTGTTGTTGATGTTGTTCTTATTTTTATTTATGTTGTTGTTCTTACAGGTTGGAAGTTAAATTTGGGTAGAGAAATGTCTCATTATACACTTCTCTCTAACTTCTTCCCTTCAATTGGAAACAGGGTTGTGTTTTATCCCATACTTAAGTTCTTCACAGGTAATCACTATTATCACTTTACCAATTGTCAGAAAACACAGTGAAGTTAGAAAGGGCCTCTGGAGCCAACTGCTCTGCTCAAAGCACTCATATGGTTATTCACTCAAATCTATACTGCAGACCCCTTCATTTTCCAATTTCCCCATCCTTTTGTAATTCAACATCGCTAAATTATGCTGTAGATCACCAACACAACTTTGTCAGATGATGCATGGTTATAACATTTATCAGTCTTTTGACTTATTAGTGAGATAGATCACAAAAGCAAGGCTGTTCAGTAATGTATCCAATTTATGTACAGTGCTTTCCGGGGGAAAAGGGATTTAGAAACACAAAAACAAGGCAAAGAAATCATTTACAGGAGAAACTAGTGTGGAAAAACTAGTTCTCTGTGTTTGTCTGTGAAAGCAAACAATCTTATCCCCGGCCATTTACACCTCCCAAGAAATAATCTACAAGGCCTTAACCAATATCCTTAAAAGGCAACATACTGGGTAGCCAAACTAATCTTATCTTCTCAGTTATGATTAGCTCAGAAACAAAGCTGACCATTTATGATACTTTTTTTTTTTTTTAATTATTGCAAGATATTCCCTTTATAAGCAGCTACACTTTACATTTAAGGAAATATTTTAAAATAATATATATAATTTTATATATATTCAATATATATATAATTTAATATCTATAATTTAAATATATATTTAATATATTTAAATTATATTTAAATATAATATATAATATTGTATATAATATATATAAATATATAAATATAAATAAATATATAATTTAAATAATTAATTTTATTTTTTTTTAAATAGCTCTTTTTTAATAAGTATTTCATAATTTGGCAATGTGATAAGAGAGGTTGTAACCAGAGAAACTTGTACTAGTGGCAGAGGAAAGAAATTTCCTTTTGTTACACTCTTTTCACTCTTCATGCTTTTTTATAAGAAGAGAGAGAATTAAAAATCTCTTTGAACGGCATGGCCTTTGCAACATCTTCTCTTCCTCAACCTGTCATTTGCAACTTTGTCCAGTTTTCATCAATAAGGAGCTCATAGGAATCTTTATAATCAGAATTTTCCCTCTATACATTCTAAACCACAAATTGATCTTTCTCTCCCCCGGGGTGGCACTTTCAGTCCAAGATGCTACAACCAACAGGATTTTCTCAATTTCAACACTCCAGAGTTCTGTCCCTTCACTGGAGCACCTTCACCACGCCCCTCTCCTACCAAGCAACTCTCTCAGACTTGTCCCACTGTGGGCCCCATCTCAACACTGAGACCCTTCTTCTTACCATGTAGGTCTAATTTCTGGTTTCATAAAGAATAAAACATCTTTCCTTAACAGTCTTGCAGAAACTTTATTCATTTAACTGCATATATAGATAGGCCTATTAAAATCAAACACAGTCCTCACGTGTATAAGGATAATGGCACTCTGAAACATTCAGAGGATTAAGTGGCAAAACCCCCAAAATCTTAGTGATGATACTCATCATGCGTTTTATTTTAGTGATATAACATTAATGCTAAGTGTTATTGCTAGTAAAAGCATCTGCCTAAGTATCTGCATGGATTATTTTTATTTTACCATTTATTTTAACATCTATTTTATTTTATCATATAAATTCACCTGAAGGTATGCAGGCTGTTCTCCAACATCTACTTCAGACTTTCTTTTTTAAATAGCAGTAGTACTCAGGAGGCCTATAACCAGAATCTTTTCAGAAATTTGAAAACAGAATGGAAAAGAAGATATCTGCCTTGTGATACCTATAATCTTTTTTATTTTTCATTTATTCTTTTTCATGCTGTTGCTACAAATATGTGCATGCTTCAGATGTCGACCCACCACTTAATTCATGTCTGTAATTAACTTAAACTAGAGCAACACCTGCACACAGAGGTGTTTCAGTGTGTTGTGGGGAGGTGGGGAATCATTTTGACAAAAATATTGTCTTCTAAGTTGTGCTATTTCATGTGCTCATTATGAACCAGAGAGTGATCAGGTCCTGGAGAACAAACACCACCAAGGTGAAGCTTCCAAATGCCACATTTTGGCTGCACATTTTTGAACACCCCATGTCTGGGAGCGATTTTGCTTTTTAGGAGGAAAATCAGGTACGGAATTGGCTCTGAAAATGACCACCAAACTAACCTCTTCCTTCATTCTCTGAAGAATCAGATCTAAATCACCTCAAAAAGAGACTCTTGAGAGGCTGGGGGGAGAGGGGATGACAACACCAACACAAATCCAAGAGGCTGAGTTTAAATTTTTGGCTGATCACGTAAGAGTTTGAAAACCACACACCAAAATCTCCGCTCCAGGGTGAAACCTGTTTCCACACTTGTAGAGCTAAATACAGGGATGAGATATATAACTGAGACAAAAAGAAAAATCAAACTTCCACAAGGAATAATCTCCGTGCAATGAACCACAGCACCACAGCCTGCACAAGTCACTTACTTTTCTCCAAGAGTCACCCAGAGGCTGCTCTGGAGTAAAGAAATTAATTGTTCACCATGCTGTGTTCAACAGATACCCATTAAAATATAGTTGGAAAACTGAGCAAATAACCCTACATGACACTTTCTGATACCAAATATACACAATTCTTTGTTTTACACAGAGGTATTTAATTTATACATAAAATAATCTCTCCAGTAAAGCTGGAAAGATTTAATGTGCTGTGCCTTAAATGCCCTTGCTCCCTTCAATAGTGATATCTCCAACCCTTGTTTGCAGTCCTGCCACAGACCAGCCAGGTGCTTCCACAGCCATCCTTGGTGGCAGCCAGTGATCCCAAAACCTCCTGTATTTGTTACCACTTGACCTCTGAACCCTGAGCAGGCACTTGACAGCTTTTTTTTTACTTTTTTTTCCTCCTGGGCTTAGTATAAAGGGAAGAAATGATGACCTGCAGCACCTTTGGAGGTGTACCCAACCTGGGATTATGGAGGACTGGGGCAACTGGGTTCCAAACAAACTGCTGACGAGTACATGAGCTAAAAGCAGCCCTGAATTTTGGACAGAAGGCCTTCCACAGAGCAAAAGTGCTTTTCACATCAGCAGCTTCGTCAAAAGAACAGTTTGAAGCCTTTCTGCACCTGAGATACATCAATGCACAGGGGAGCATAACAGAGAGAGAAAAAAAAAGGACAAGCAATGTCTTCTTTGGACAGAAAAGTAGCAGAGCACAGGAGAAGATTCACGTTCTTAGATGTGTGGCCTGCCAGGATTAACTCCACCAACTCTTCTACGCCTTCTCCCTGTTCACCAGCACTCTCTGTCTTGTCTGCAGTGGGTTGAACACAGCCAGTCACAAACCAAAATTATGTTGGCTTTATTATGCTGCACCTTAACCTCCTCTGAACAAAGGGGTTAATGCTGACCAACTTGTCTGTGCACAGTGCATTCTGTAGAACAAGACACATTCTGTGTCTTCTCTTGAGTCTGGAAAGGCTCCAGCATAGCTTTGATGCCACAGGTACAGCCAACATTAGTCTCTGTTACCAGCCCTCCTGATTTCATATGATGCCTGGCTGCCTTCAATAACAGCACTGTGTTATTTGTGTTATTTCCTTTGCTCTTTTACACGAGTCACTAAATTATTAATGACTTGGTTTCTTCAATTTGCTTAACAGCCTGGTTCATTTGGGCCCTTTTTTCTTGCAGATAATCACCGTGGGAGATCTGCTGCAATCTAATGAATATTACTGGCGGGATTACATAGGGGGAAGTGTGAGTGAAACATTTCCTACCAATCCTGCAAATAATTTCTCAGGAAATGAGCTCACTCACACTGCGGTTTAGAATGATCAAGTCATTTATCTCACAAGTCTTTAAATAATTCAAGGGAAACCAGACATTTGGAGAGCGACCGAACACATTTTTTGTGTTATCGAGATTAAATTACAGAAACATGCTGTGACTGAAAGAGCAGTAGAGATTGTGACAGTGTTCATCATATCCCAGTATATTGTGCTAACTGTGCACAGCTTGTAAGTGAGGTAGAGCTTCCCTGTGCCACTTGGGGAGCAGGAGAGGCCTGAAAAATGGGAAGCTGCTCTTCCCTGCCTAGTCTTGCTGCTAGTAACAGCCTCTTACTGTTCTACACCAGCAGGGAATTATACTCCCTGCTAATTTGGGTGGTTTGGCTGTCACTAAGCTTGCCAAATGTGGAGATTTGACAGTTAAGAGTTTCAGGTGAGGGATCCAAGGCAGACTGTGCTTCAGCTCACATCTGCATGCACGTGTGTGATGGCTGGGGCCCGGGGAACACGTGGCACACAGGGCAGTGCCAGGGATGACAGTGGCAGCCCCCCAAAGGCCTGGATCCACAGAGATCCAGCTATTGTAGCTACAACACGGAATAAATAGAAGAAGAAAGGGACAAGCTGCTCCAGGGCTGGAGAAAGCAGTGCTGACACCTGGATGCGAGCCCAGATGTTTGGGGAGTTTGAAACGTTCCCTTTTGCTCCCTCAAGAGCACAGTCTCATCCAGCTGGCTCCCAGAAAAACAAACACAGACAGGCAGTGACACTCTCAAGCTATTAATTAGTCCAACTTTCACTGAAGTTAATTTCAGAAATTAAATGTCTTTGCGTATCGTGGAGCTTTACCCTGAGTGCTCTGATGAATCAAGATCTTTTTTAGTTTTCTGACTTAAGAGGAGTTTAAGACCAGAACCTGACATTAACCTCTGTCATACACAAATAAACAACATCTGCATAGTTTACACAACACAAATAAGAGAAAACATGTCTTTTCTAGACCTAGTCCTTATGCTTCAGGTAGAAATAACTTTGAACACCATAAAATTAAAAAGAGACAGGCAAGGGCTAAGCTTGGTTTCCACACATTTTTATGTGCATATTTCTCTCTGCCCAGTGCTGCAGCACAATGTTTTACTGACAGTTTTCATTAATCAGTTCCTATTCTAGATGTAAATTAACCAGTCTCACAAACAAGATTCCTCTTTAGCACTGCAGTCTTCACGTTTTGATTTTTAGACAATTTTTCACGGGGCTATTCATTAATTAGGTCTTTAATTATGGATTAATTAGTGGCTGATTTACAATATTCCTCACACTTCCTCGACTCTTGTAGCAGTAATATGTTTGCCATCAAGCATGATAGATGTTACATATGCAAGGGGATTTATTACAGTTGTATTCCCCTAGTACTTCAGTGAGCTACTAATTATTCTTCCACTGACAGTAAAGGTAATGAAACACTGGACTGATGTCTGTGACATAAATGCATTCTTTTTTTTCTTTTTTTTTTCACTGGGTATTGCTGAAGAGAGGTCTAATTCTCTTAAGATTGAGAGAAAAACTATGTATTTGAAATGGGCATGTGTTTTAAAGCTGTTCCTTGTCAAAGGAAAAACAGTAAGCTCGAAAGTGTATTACATATTTCTTAAGGTGCTGATTGCATGAGTGTAGCTGTAGTCAGCAGGTCTAAACAATTGTCTCAGGTAGTACACAGCAGGGTCCTGGGAAATGCAGGCCATGAGCTAAGAACTGATTGGAGAGACTCTACTTACTACTCATGCACTCATGCATTTATTTAAAATAAATTTTAAAATTCATTTTAAAAATAAATTTGCACTCATTACCACTGAACAAAACATGAAGACTTTGATACACAATTGGATTGCATTAACTAAGCATAACACTACAGTTTCAGGTTTCTCAAACCTGTTCATGCCCTCCAGTTTTTTAACACAATGGCTCATTGACTTTTCTTATTTGTCTTAAGGATACTGAGCCATCCCCAGAAAGCAAGGCTACTACTACTGCTACCTTTTGTGTCCCTTCAGAGGGTCCAGTCTCTGAAGTTATCTATGTGGATGACAGCATCAAAATTTTAGGCTCCCAATTAGTCCTAATTGTGTCTAATCGAAGACCTTCAAAATTTTGATCATTTCCTTCTGCTCCAAGGGGGCAACTTTCCATACACTCATCTAAGAATCCAATCCAGCCATCTGCCTCTAGTGCAGAAGGAGAGAAAAAGCTATGTCTGACCTATAGCAGTCCTGTTTCCAGTGTTAGACACAAGATCATTAATTGCATACAGAGTGAAATGCTCACAGCCAGTTCCCAATCTGTTAAATTCTGTGATTTAAAAAGATATGGCAGTTAATTCAGATAAGCAAGAGACAGTGCTGCTTTCAGCTATTCCAGTAGCTCAAATGGTCCAAACCCCACCACAAAGTCATGAGGTGGCAGCTGTATGTTATCAGCTCTCTTCTCTCACCACATCCGTGTCTTTTCTCTTTCCCACAAAACCTTCCCATGCCTATGGATAGGAGGCACAGGTGGCATGGGTGGACAGCTGGACATCCTCCTTTGGAATAATTCTTCACCTTCACTTTCTGCCTTAGAAGAGCAAAGTGAGTGAAACTCTTTGACAGGATCTACCTCCTTGGTTAATAAACATTAACATCCAACCCTGACCCTGGAAATGGTGCTCAGTTAACTACTGTTGAGAGGAAGAGCAATGGTCAGCCCTTTTTAGCCTACAGAAAGCAACATGTCAGTGACAGCACATAAATACTTATGGTAGCAACAACAACAACAATAATGATAATATTTGACTTTAAATGATAGGCTTTGTTCACAAAAGATTCAGCAGGTTATATATTTCCTATGCCAGTTAGATTAGCTGTTAGTAGCTTACAGAAACTGAAGTTCTATTGCTTTCTTTAAATTCCACTGTAAATTTTGACAGACAGCAAAAGATAAATGGCCAACCCCTCCAACTATTTTTTTATTGAAAATCATTCTCACACCAGCATATGTCCTTGAGATGCAACAGCAAGGGTTTATTATACTGAGTCACAGAGCAAGTCTTGAAAGCTTTCCTAAATTATAAAGTTTGGGTTTGTCAGAGGCGTAAATCTACTTAGAGAAGCTGTGTATGGGGTGAATCTTAGTCTCTTTAAAGGTGTCCACCAAATATACTGCCTTGGACGAAACTCTCCATGCTCCAGTTATTTTTCCCTTATACACCAGCATGCAAAAATCCACAGCTCAGAAGCAGCAACAAAGACATGATAGCCGCTTTCCCTGCCATTTTCACACATCTGAAGAAACACAATAATCAGCAAAACTGTCACTTACCCACTACTAAAGACCACGAGTGTCCAGAGCTCCTGGGGGTGCTCTGTGGTTACTCAATTTGGGACACTGAGGTTGTTTATAGCAGTGGCACAGCTCGTGGCCAGCCAGACCTGCTTGAGCCCAGCAGCGTGACTGGCCTTCCAGATGTACTAATGTGCTATATTTGTACAGTGATAACATGATCTGTGGTCTTACAGCAGAGGCACGGGCAGGATAAAGTGTCTGCACTGCAATGACTCGACACAGGATGAGAAACAACAGCACCAGGACAGCATCTCCTTTGCTCCAAGGAAAGTGTGACAGAGCTAATGTTGCTCGTGCTTATGTATTTTCTTTGGAAAAGGGGCAAGGAGAATAAGAAAAAAGATACATCTATAGTGTGGACTCCTCTGGTACAGACTAGCTCTTCGTTCCCATGCCCATACAGTTCCAAGATAAACATGCAGACAGTCCCCATAAGTGATTGACCCAGAGAAAGAACTGTAGTGTTTCTAGTGAAGAGTTTGGGCCTGACGTTTTCAAAACTGCTTTTGATTAAATTTCCTTTTAAATTCAGCTTTTCAATTAAAATGTTATTTAACATTCTGAATTAAAAAAAAAAAAGAAACCTGGCATTTTTCAACAATTTCTGTTTATTTTTCATCACTGCCAGTAACAATAAGCATTAATTACTGCAACTGGGTTTGGCTGAAACTTCAGATGCTGGTTTTACATTGCTGCATTTTCAGTGCCTTGCTGAAATTATATTATATTGGTACCAACAGAATTGGAAAATCCGTTCAGTCATCTTATTCTTCACAAACACCAGTGATGAAAAAGGATCACCACATCCAAGTTGTCTACCAGATTTTTATCTTCTGACACAACCACTCACAAATTTGCATATTTTTGCCAAATAGCTGTCTGGGTTTCCTGCAGCAGTGAGCCTGCAAGAGCTGACAATGCAATCAGTGATGGAGACAATACTTTGGAGCAGGGAAAGTGCATCCCTTCTGTGTTCAAAATCCTGGTCCATATTTCTGCTTTCTCACACACTGCCTAGGAAAAAATGATCCTATATTTTTGTTCAGAACACAACAGCATGAAATAATACTTAATTAGCAATTATATTAAGGAACATGTGACCTCCATCTCACTTTTTCGGGATCCACTATTGTTCTTTAAATGTTCAAATACTGAGAGGTGTTTCAGTAATAGAAAGCTGACCCAGCAATTAATTCTCTGCCCCTAGCCAAGGATTCATAGATGACCTATCTCTCAAACTACAATCACAGCCTATCCATGTGAAGGAGAGATTTGGGATGTTTGCTGGGAAGGGAATGAGATAAAGAGGATCAGTTGGTGAAATAGGCATCACTTAATTAAAGCAAAAAAATAAAAGGCTGTCCTATTAAGGAGAAGGCACCAAGGATCGAAAAACAACTGAGGAAGGGCATGAAAGATTTAGAGGAGGTATAAAAAGTGACTGAAAACACAGGAAGAGAGAGAGAAAGACAGGATATATAATACTGTTTATGTGGATCTCAGTGTACTCGACCAAAAAAAAACTAAGGAAAAGGAAAATTGTAAGTCAATACCTAAGTGTGTCTCCAAAATCAGCTTAATTCAAAGAGTATCTTGCATCTATGGTTGCACAAATGCAGTCAAAGCTCAGTCCATCCCTGGAGCTGACAAGGGAGCTGCTTTACCAGCAAATAGCAGGAAAATCCAGCTGGGGTCAATGAGAACTGACTATTAGCAAACAAACCAAGGGATATTACCTTTTTCCACTTGTGCTTTAGCTGGAGCACATCTTCTCTAATTAAACAATCTCTTCTGGTGTTCCATTTTATAGAAAACTCCCAAAGCAAAAGCAACAAAGTTGCTAACAACACAATCTACAGCATAAATAATTGCCTCAGATAATCAATTGCAGTAGATATGCTTATTTTTCTGGTCTATCTTCATGGTTCATTCTACTAGGGATAATAATATGCAATTAAATTAAGGTCAATAGAAGGCTTTGGAAATTCAGACAAGTGTCTGGGTAGCACAAGCTCCTGCCAAGATCTAGCATGGGTAGAAGGTGGAAGAGCATTTAATGTAGACAAGGCACCTTCACACCAATACTTCAGACCTAAAAGACTGACAACAGAAGTGGTTCTAGCACAGCAGTCGTCAAAAAACCTACTAGAAGGAAACACATGACAATTAACAGCTTTTTAGGGATGCATTTCCTGTAAATGTACAACAAAGCAAAATCTAAGTCAGGCTGAAGGAGGATAGAGCCTGCTAGACTAATTTATTGTGTACTGAACAAAACTGTCCAGCAAAAATAAAACATTTTTGCTTTCTGCTTTGTTTTCCCATTACCCATGTGGCCTTCATCCTTGAGCTGCAGAATAACTGCAATAATGCTGCAGAATCCATAAGTCACACTGAAAATCACTTCAGCGGGGCAGATCCTTGTATCCTTGTGTCCTTTCTGATGCAATCTAAGTATGTATGCACCAAAGAAAGATCCAATTTATAACTCATGACTGCTGTGAAATGTGCCTGGAGCATTAGTATGATGAGCAAAGTCCCAGGCAAGGTTCATAATTCAGGCCTCTTGTGCAGACTCCACTCTGCCATCACACAAGTGCCTCAGTAGACTTGGCTTATGGCTCATCTGGTATTTTTTGGGTTGAGGTTGCACAGCTCTGCCGAAAACAAATCCTTCTGCTGCTGCTGTTTAGACACTTCCCTGGAGGCCTTGTTGACTTAACACATAAGTCCTCAAGAGCCAGAGCTCCCAAGAGATCTGGGAATAAGCAACTCTCAAAGAACCACAAGATACCTACATATTTGCCCCCAATATTTCATAAATGTCTTAAAAACAATTTCAACTCATTGAGACTGTTTGTCCAGAGGTAAGTTGATCTCTAGCAGATGTGCAAGGACTTTCAAAATCCTGACAGGAAGAATGTCTAAGAGCTCATGAAGGATTGTGCAGGCACTGTGAGGAAGAAATATGGCACTCAAACTCAAGAGTTCTACAAGACACCACAGACTTGGAGTAGACAAAAAGGCTGTGACTGGTTGAGTTCCTCCCAGGAGGTTGTTAACAAGGTTATAAAGGTTCCCTAGATGAAAACATGTCAGCACTTATATTAGAATTAGCATCTGATGATCAGCCCTCCACGTGAAAGATGCACACCTTTGTAAGTGGAAGCACAGCTCTACTCAACCTCAGGTTCCTCTTAGAGCTGCTTACACTTGTACCTGATTTGAACTGAATCACCTCGTTTAAGAGGCATTTTCTGAGCTAAATAATGGGCATGTTATCTATTGATCTCTCTCATTACATTTAATTGTGCCACAAATTAAAGGCATAAGACCCGCTGGTGTGAACGAGCAGCAATGAGACGTGTGTTCCGTTTGATTGACCAGGGATTGCTGAGAGCAGGAGGCTTTTTGGCAGGAGCCAGGCTCAGCAGACAGCCTCATTAGATGTGTCATTAAGGGGAGCCAACCATAGCCATCCCTCCACCCTGACCAAGCCAGTGAAGCAGCACGAGCTCTTCCCAGGGGTGCATATCTTCATCAGGGTGTAACAAGGCACTACCCAGGGACAAAACTCGTGGTTTCCCAAGGACAATTAAATCTCGAAGAAGGAGGGGGGACACAGGGAAACGCAGTTCCCTTTACAGCCACCTTTGCCTACTTGGAGCTCAGGGGCAAACAGACCACTGGGCTGTCAAATGCAACACTCTGCCCACTCACCTGTTGGTGTAACAGGTCTGAGAGGACGAGGCAGCTCTTCTATGCTGTGAAACCACAGCACGGATCACCAGGGATTTATGGCTTGTGCCCCGTTACACTCTGCTGTGGGGCACTAAAGTAAACAAAGAAATGTTCCCACTCTGAGCCAGCTGTGACAGGAGGCTGAACATGAGCCAGAGTGTGCCCAGGTGGCCAAGAAGGCCAGAGGATCCTGGCCTGGATCAGGAACAGTGTGGCCAACAGGGCCAGGGAAGTGATTCTTGCCCTGGACTCAGCGCTGGTGAGGCCACCCCTGGAGTGCTGTGTCCAGCTCTGGGTCCCTCAGTTCAGGAAGGACATTGAGGGGCTGGAGCAGGTCCAGAGGAGAGCAACGAGGCTGGGGAAGGGACTGGAGCACAAGTGGTGTGAGGAGAGGCTGAGGGAGCTGGGGCTGTTCAGCCTGGAGAAGAGGAGGCTCAGGGGAGACCTCCTCACTCTCTGCAACTCCCTGACAGGAGGGGGGAGCCAGGGGGGGGTTGGTCTCTTTTCCCAGGCAACTCTCAGCAAGACAAGAGGGCTCAGGGTCTTCAGCTGTGCCAGGGGAGGTTTAGGTTGGAGATTAGAAAGAATTTCTTTCCAGAGAGGGTGCTCAGCCATTGGAATGGGCTGCCCAGGGAAGTGGTGGATTCTCCATCCCTGGAGGTTTTTAAGGTGAGACTGGATGTGGCATCAGTGCCATGGGCTGGGAACCACAGCGGGGTTGGATCAAGGGTTGGACTTGATGATCTCAGAGATCCCTTCCAACCCAGCTGATTCTGTGATTCTATGAAGCCCACACTCTGTTGTCACCCCCCTCCTGCAGACCTGCTGCTCTACAAAACCACGGCAGAAGAGAATATTTTTTTAAGAGTGAAACAGAGTGTATCACCTACTGTCCAAATTACAGGGACAGCCACCTTCTCACGTTTGCAAGCGTTGAATCCTGGGGGTTTTCTGCCTTTGACTGCACTCCTGCAGAGAGATGAATACAAATACAGGCTTTTTCCTTTATTCCCATGTGTCACACGGAGCCTCAGAGATAAATCTGCTTTGGCAGTCTATTTTACAGAGTGCAGGTACGTGCAAGTGTATGTTACTAGAACATGTAGAGCTCTGGCATTACTGTCTCATCCCACCAGACCCACTGCAGTGCCATCCACATACAGTGCACAGGGCTCTATGTCTCTATTACCAGGCTATAGACAGTAATTTTCCTAGGTGAACAGAAAAGAGAGAGAGGAGAAGCTTTTTCTGTCTACTAATGCAGAATTGTTTTTATTTTTAACTTATGACCTGCTGCAAGTAAGCTAAAAAGTTCATCAATAAACAACAACCTTCAATATTTAACTCTTTTTTTTTTCCTTTGTAGCCCCCATGCCTTGTAAGCATTCCTTAAATATCTCATGCTTGGAATTAATTGTCACAAGAAAACACAAAAGAAAATAACAGAATAGGACTGGCCTTTTCAGAGCCCCTGGTTTAAGGGGAATGAACTTGAATTTGATCAAATATAGGAACAGAGACACTAAAGGATTTAAAACAAAAAAAAAAAAGCAGCAAACAAAAGATCAGTGAGAACTCATGAGGCTGTCACATGGGTCAGAAGTGTAAACTGACCTCATATCACCATTCTGACTCATGGTCAACCAAAGGAGGCCGAACTAAAAGTTCACAGGAACTTTGGGATTCTGACTCATGAGCAAGGATTGCCTACCAGAATAGCAAACCCCCTCACACTGCCCATTGCCTGCTTCCCACCAGCTGTGTTGATGTAAGAGCAGACTACAAAGGGTCTCTGAAGGATGTTTGCAGGCAGGATTTTGAGGTTGGCTGCCACCAGTTTTGATTTTACCCAAAAACACCAGGGAGTTTTAATGTTTTGCTGACTCAGGAGGCACCTCTTGAGGGGCACATGAGCCAAAAGAGAGAGTTAATTCCAATAAAGGTGTAACCCCTGGTGACTTAAACAGAAAATTTGCCTTGAGAGTTTTTAAAACTTGTTTCTTGTTGCCAGCCACCTCTTCTGCACCTACCTGCTCCATACTATTGAGTTTTTGCCAAATTCTTACCATGTTATTACATGAGAAAAAGAGTTTTGGTCCATACCTACAAATTCTGAGCAGAGGAAGTGTAAATACGGACATGAACTTCTTCAAGAGAAGCATCTTTCAGAGAAACGCATTAAAAAAAGAAAAATCACTGAGTGACTTCTCAGTTCAAGCAACTGATTATAGATTAAATTGAGGCCACACTGTCGTGACCTAATAAGCATTACAATAGTTCAAGTGAATTTCTTACACTTGCAACCCAGATGAGTGAGCCATCAGACAAGGATAACTTCTAGTTTCAAAGCCACACTTAAGATGTCAGGTCAAACTAGGGCAAAAAAGCTCAATCTAGGGTAGTAATGAAGAGTTTGTGGGCACTGCAGATCCTGTCCCATCAGAGTTAAGCTGGTGTTGTAGTGCTCCTCTCTGTGATTTATTTTATTCTCTGTGCTGCAAACGGAGCTGAAAGAGATTACACTAAATGAAAGTTCAACCTCGAAAGACACTATTTTAACACCGCAGTTGTAAAGACTTCAAAGAGAGCCCTGAAAGGAAGAGAAATAACTTCATTGTGCCAGTCTGATGGGTTGTTAATGGTTTTCGTTCACACGGAGCACAAGGTTTCACCTTTATAGGAGAGAAATGCAAAGAACAAGAGGGGTGTCCTGAAGGTGGACAAGGAGAAGTTTTAATTTTATGAACATTCTTAGTGCACATTAATATTGGTAAGGTAATTCACTCAGAAACAGTCGGGCATCTCCTCTACACATGACTCATGGGGCCAGTTTTCAGAAGGTGGATGCCACTGAATCACTGAATCAAATATTTAGCTGGAGCAGAGCACAGGCTCTTTGCAAAAGGACCTCTACACAGCAAGGACAAGACACCAAGTCTGCTGACCCTACAACCCATAAATCTTCATATTTCCAAAAGCCACAGGATATATATCCCCATGCCATGGAGAGCTTGAGGGTCTGGGGAGCTCTGTGGATACTACACAGGATGCAGATGACACCCAGTTCCAGAAGTCTCACCACTCACCTACAGAATCACAGAATCAGCTGGGTTGGAAGGAACCTCCGAGATCATCAAGTCCAACCCTTGATCCAACCCTGCCATGGTTCCCAGACCATGGCACTGATGCCACATCCAGTCTCACCTTAAAAACCTCCAGGGATGGAGAATCCACCACTTCCCTGGGCAGCCCATTCCAATGGCTGATCACCTTCTCTGCAAAGAATTTCTTTCTAATATTTAATCTAAACCTCCCCTGGCACAGCTGAAGACCCTGAGCCCTCTTGTCTTGCTGAGAGTTGCCTGGGAAAAGAGACCAACCCCCCCCGGCTCCCCCCTCCTGTCAGGGAGTTGCAGAGAGTGAGGAGGTCTCCCCTGAGCCTCCTCTTCTCCAGGCTGAACAGCCCCAGCTCCCTCAGCCTCTCCTCACACCACTTGTGCTCCAGTCCCTTCCCCAGCCTCGTTGCTCTCCTCTGGACCTGCTCCAGCCCCTCAGTGTCCTTCCTGAGCTGAGGCTGTTCGGCCTGGAGGAGTAGTAGCAGCACAATAGCCACAGTGTTACCCATTACCCAGGCAGCTTTATGCAGCTGGGCTTTGTATTGTCGACAATTGCAGATATTAAAGGTGCTACAACCATTAAATATATGTTACCTTTCAGTCTGTCATGTGAACATTGCAAGAGGGGGCAGTGGCAATTACAGAAGGTAATTACAGGTGAAGACAAAGCAGTTTATCACAGCAGATGATGAATTGCAAGAAAGGATGAAGGACCCTTGTTCTCTCTGGGCAATTCATACAGATTAAACAATAACTTTAAAGTAATTAACCTAGTGGAATGTAAGGATTTTTTTAAAGAGTTTAAATGGTGTTTAATTTGTTTAAATGAACTATCCCATTAAGAGCCAAATTCATCATTTTGATTTGGAAGGGAAGCTTTAATAAGCCCAACCTTTAGCTCAGCTTTAATAATTTTATCACAGATTTATGGATGAATGTCTTGGGTGGAACAGATCATATTACATTGAACCAATAAGTAGGGCTGGTAGTCATTCATCAGAAAGTTTGAAATCAGAGACACAGAGAAAAATTTTGATGGAAGTATTTTGCCATGGTTTTAACTATTTCCAACAAAAGATAAACGTACATTTATAGCAGGGCACAGGTTTCTAACACAGATTCATAAAACCATATCAAGTGCTCAGGTACTACAATGGGAATAACAAAATACCCTGAAAAGAAGAGGCATTATTGAAATAGCATTGTACAGATAGTCACTGTGGTGAAAACATCTTTTAAGAAGCCCCTTTTAACTTCAGGATCTTTTGAATCACGTCCACTACTACTGCAGGCACTGGTCAGTGTTTTTCACCAGCTGATGAAACTCCTTCAGCGCTGTTGAAAAAGAGGCTCCTGCACCTCATTCATTTGGAGGTGAGTACCCTCTCCTTGTGTCCTACCCATAATTATTCACAGACAGTTTGTGCTGGTTGTGCAAAAGCTTGCACAGCCTTGACCCACAACAGCACGGGAGATGAATAAAGGATACCTCAGTCAGATTTCTTCCCCCTGTGACAATTAACAAACACACACAGGATGCCAGGACTAAATGAACTCGGGAAAAATACACACTGTGTGAAAAACAGGGCAATTAAAACCTGTGTTTCTTGGTCCAGGAGGAAAAAAAAAGGAGTTAAGCAGCACTTTATTCTGTACTCAAAAGCGGTGGGTGCCCAAAAAAAATGGGGAATGATAAGTTGTTTTCTGATTGTCATTGATTCTGAGGTAGTTTGTGTTTTAAATGGTTCTTCATTTGGTGTGATAAGGCTAACTGGAAGACTGCATTTCAGAGATTTGAGACTGTCAAGTAATGGAGGAGCACAGAAAATGAGATAAATGTTTTTTAAAAGGTGAAAAGACACTTTGTGACTGATTCAAGTCTGGAGAGCCTGGTTTTTATCTGTTGCAGGGCTACACGAGGCCCCTGAAGAGGAGGCAGAAGAAGCTGCAATAAAACCTGCCAGCAAAAGAAGAAAACCTGCCAGACCTCCTTCAGTCCTCGTGCCTTTTTCTCTGCCCCGGACATTTCCATCTGCCCCTCTCTCTTTTTGGCACTGGTAAGTGCATTGTTCCAGACAGAGCAGGTTTGGGGAGCTAAAGCATATACAGGTGTCTGCAGGCCTTATTTCTCTATAATGACATGTAGCCCAAGCCTGAATGTAGCATTTAAGGTATTATTTCATGAGACAGAGTGATCTGAGCTCAATTTCTTTAAAAGGGGGAAGTTTTTGTCTTCATTTTTACCTTACATGTTCAAGTCCAAAGCCAGAGATGAGGAGAGGCAAACTTCAGCCTGGAGACAACTTGGTTGAAGAGCACAGCAAACTATATGAAAACCCCATGAAAGTCCTGGTTCTTTCCCTGCTCCAAGCCAAATATTTCCATCCTTTACCTCGTACCAGCTCTGCCAATAATCAGTTCCTCTCTGTGACCTTGTGATTAACCCAGAAGAAAGTGTTCCAGCAAAATATATTAGAAGCTTTCTGAGAAAGAAATTAGTCTAGAATAGGGTTTCTGGATCTAACACATACCATTCCAGGTGGGCTGCTCGGAAGGGAGTGGAAACCAAAACCAGTAGAGGGGCAGGGAGAATAGAATAGAATAGAATAGAATAGAATAGAATAGAATAGAATAG
>NW_020925659.1:100990-112314 GCF_003984885.1 Neopelma chrysocephalum | reverse complement strand
TAGAATAGAATAGAATAGAATAGAATAGAATAGAATAGAATAGAATAATCCTGAGTTGGAAGGGACCCACAGGGATGATCAAAGTCCAGCTTCTGGCCCTGTAGAGGACAACCTCAAGAATCACACCACGTGATTTTCCATCAGTGGAAGCAAGTTTTTATATCCAGTTCATCAGGATGCAAAACTAGTTTAAAATAAGGGAAGGAGTTGGAGAATGGGAGGTGAGGGGACAGGGGTGGGAGGTGAGAAAGGATGTCATTGCACTATTAGTTTTGTCTTTAGTCATAAATGCTCAGGACATTCTTGGAAGAAAGTTTATGCAGTTTCTCCTCTGGAGTCATGTTAGTTCACTGCCTAACTCAGCATCATTTAACACTCCATGTACACAGAATTCCCTGGGATTTAAATGTATTTACAGTTGCATAAGGAAAAATCTTACAGTCTATTTACTGGCACAGGTTGTTTTGCTTGGATTTATACCTTGGCAATTTCAAATAAAACCGTGGCTAAGAGAAGAAAGAGATTTGCAGGATCTATGAGTTTCTGCTGATGTTTGATACATTCATGGCATCCTTAATCTGTTTTCTGAAGAATACAGAGAAAAGCATAGTTTATTACATTCCAGTTTACACAGCTGGGAACTTAACTTGTGTAGTTCCATCAATCTCAGCACATATCCAGTCTAAGGCAAAATGGTTACTCATCTTGGCAGATATTTATATATTTTATATATTTATATAAAAAAAAAAGCTGTTGGCCTGCTGGCCAGCCCTTGTACCAGCATATTCATATTAATTGTGTGTTCTCATCACGTTGCAGATGAGAGAGGTTGTCGTGTTTCTGACCCAGTTTTTGAAATCGAACATTTCACCTTTACATCTTCAGCCAATTCAATTCCCAAGGTTCATTTCAGTGGGATTGCTGGCAACAGAAGTTCATGCCTTCCTTTCCAAATCCCTTTCCAACTTCTCCTGCTTTTGACTAAGAAACACCTAATCTGTTGTCGGATGAGCCAATTTAAGTCACAGACCAAAGAAAGAACAAAACATTTTGTCTTGTTATTCGATGTGTTTTCTCTCTGAAGGGGATGAGAGGATGTGATCAGCCAGTGACTAGGAGCAGTTCACTGGAGCAGGTCATATATTGCCCATTAAACAGCATGACCTGCCCTCCCTAATCCAGAAAGAACTGCATCACAGCAATAGTGAGGAACGCAAAGGGAAGAAAAAAATCTCTGCCCCACTCACAGGTGAGAGACCTCATACACTTCCAGCACAATGGGAATGATGTCAGAACCAACACATTGGCTTCACTGTTGAAGCACAGCCTCTTCCAGTTCTGGCTCAAGAGTGAAATGATGCAAACTGCTTGTAAAATAGTATGAGCATGTCCGGTCCAAAATTTTCACAGCTGTTTGAAATCACCGTGGGAAAAGGGGTACATTCAAATGTGTACCTGTCTGAAGGGTTATAACACAAACTTGTTCATAAATATATACATATATATATACATATAAGGAACATTAATCCCTTTTCAATCAAACTTGGAAAGGCTCACACAGCCGGAAAACTCAGGACATTTGTGCGGAGGAGCTGATAAATGCTATCACTGCCTCCTCATTGACTCTTCATTGGCAGCTTCACAGTTCTCGCAGTCCTGCAAGCATCGATTTAAAATGGCCTGCGACACTGCCAGCTCAATTTAACACCAAGAAGCTGAAGCTGGTAAAAAAAAGATGGTATGGAACAAACTGTGTAAGTGCTGCAAGGGAGTCTCTGGCTTCAAGATAGTTCTCAGTACATCCTGCAAGAGACATTGCTGCTCCCTTTCTGTAGATTTCTCTTTTTGCTTTATATGCATATATGTATCTTATATATAAATATATATATAAAAATATATATATATAAATATATATAAAAATATACATGTATATGTGCTTATATGCATAAGCACCCAAGGAATGTTAGTATCCCAGACTAAAATTTTTGCAATCACCTACTTATATTTGGCCTTTAAGTACCATTTCCCCAAGTCACCTGGCAAATCAGTGCACATTTTTCTCACATAGCTTTGGACACGAGAAAAAGAAGACGCTTTTTTTGCTCAAAGGCTGCAGTACAATCATTCTGTTGTAGGAAACTGCACAGATTCCGTGAGATCCATCCCAAATAGCTGCAGACGGTGGTGTAGTCAAAGCACAAGCAGTGGTTACCCAAGGGGCCACCACTAATTTCAGCAGCGGTGGAATTGGCCGATCATTAGCCCCTGACTGAAATTTTCTTTAATGTAATGGAGATCTGGCTTCTAATTCTTTATTCTCTATTGCCTTGACCTTGCCGTTGTGCCCTTGTGTTGCAAAACGAGTGCATAAATCCATATCATCAAACTACTTCTCCCCAAGGGCTTGGCCCCTTTGACATGGCAATTTATGTACAATTTACAGCGGCCCACAAAGCTTTGATTACTTGTGTTCGACTTAAAGAGCCTTGACCACCTGCCTGACATTCTACCTGATGATTTGTTCAAGTTTAAACTTTACAGGTGCAAATTTCCTTGAGGCAAGGCACCATCTGCATACGAGGCAAGGTTAGCACACAGGGCTTTCTGTTTTGTGCTGGCTTGGCAGATCCTTGAGCCTGCCCAGAGATCCTGGGATTTCATGAGGCTTTGGCAGGACTAAAGACTCAGTTGGGTGCAGCTTTCATGCCAAAGTAATGGCTAGGAAAGGAAGGGATTGGATCAAAATTGTCTTCTTCTGCATGGCTTAACCTTATCAGACATCCTAGACTCAATGTAATTAGGAATTCTTTCCTATATGAGAAATCATTCAACTAATTGCTGCGGCGTTTCAGTTTTTAATTAGATATTTCCTTGAACGTGTTAAAGATGGGTTGGTTTGTTGTTTTGGTTTTTTTTTTCATTTACAAAAATCTTTTGTGCTTACCTGCCGGCTTTCCAAAGCGTTCCCGGGGGCGATCAGGCCTGCGTAGGTATCAAATAAATCTTCATCCCGCGTGTATCGGTGGAAAATACATCTGCCTCTGACACCTTGCTGCAAAATGTGTGCGGGAGCGGGGCGGGATGTGCCAGAAACGCTGTCAGCCTGTATCTGCCGTGACATATGTTCGCTCAGGTGAGATGTAGCCGAGATATCCGGGCTGGGAGCGGGGGGTAGGCAGGTGATAATTGCCCTTCAATAGCTTATTGACCGACTTGCTGGGCAGGAAAGCGGAGGCAGCAGCATTTAAGCCTGACATGACATAACTTGGAAAGCTGCTTGGAGCTCTCGCGGTGAGCTGCTCTTGAAACAGCATTAGCCAGAGGAACTTGATAACAGAATATGTTATTTCTTCCTTGCTTTTGAAAGTATAGAGAAGGATAATGAGTAAAGAGCCTCCCTACTAGGCTGGAAAGGTCAAGATCCTCTTTACAGCTCTGTTAGTGCTCTTGACTGATTTTTTTTTTTTTTAGTAGCTAAAGAGGAGAGATTCCTCTGCTTTTTCGGTGGATTGAATTTAGTTAAAGCAAACGTTTGCTAAATCTTTTTTAATCATATATTTTTGAGGGATTCCTCCACCTTTCTCACCTGGGCTGCAACTTAGTCTTGCCCTTCATGCCTCTGCTGAGCTCCCTTTTGTGTCTTGGATTCATTTGTGTTCTGCTTCTGTTCCCTGACAACAGTGAAGCTGGGACTGGGATTTGGCAGGAGCCTATGAGAAGATTTGAAAATATCTTCCCTTTGTTTTTGTTTATGCAATATTTCCAGTTTTTTAAATGAAGACATCCACAGAAATGGACAGACAGTTGCACTAGGACACAACCACACCTGAGAAATGTTGGATTCTCCCTACGGTCAATCAATAGAACAAATATATTTTCAAAGGTATATACTCAGCTCCCTCTCCTTGGCCTCACAGACAGTAAGTTCCTGTGCCACCCTATAATTAAAAATTATGCACTGGAGAAATCTTTCTGATATATGAATTGTGGCAGCATGGCTGAACAATTCACACCAACTACCTGAGTGACTTTTCCTCTCCCTCTTCTTTTGCTAATTGTCTATGAACAAATTTCATCACTCCTCAATTAGTTATTAAAAAACTGAGGTCTCCACCTCTACTAACTTCTAAAGTTTTATTTGACCACCAGAATTCTCAGTCCTTAATTTAGATTACTTGCTTTTATTTTAAGATAATTCCAACACAAATACTCAGGTGTTCTTTCTTGTTGGAAAGTCTTTCTGCTGACAGCAAGTTTTCTCACATTAGAAAGCTACAATAAAAGGAGGACTACCAGTTATGACAATTCAAATGTGTACCCTAGCCGTGTATTAACCAACCTCTACTTAAAGCTGTTAAAAGTCTTTCATGCTGGAAGCCAGGTAGAGGTTGCTGTTTCCAAAGAACCTGTTTTCTGATCACTTGAAGCAAATATTTTTTAGAAGGGAGAAGTCACTCGGGAAATGAACTATACATGCTGTGTGCTTTTCTGTATTAGAAGAGACTTGATCTTGACAGGAAAAAGCCAGTAATGGGTAAGGGAACCAACTTAGCCTTTTATGATCATATTTTTTAAAACTTCCGCAATATGCAAAATCCCTTAAAATAATTTTTTTTTATGTTCACTTTTATTTGAAAAAAGACTCGTTAGTTTTCTTTGTATCCTTGCCAAAGTACTGCTGGCAATAAATTAATACAACTTCCCTGACCAATGCAGACAGGTGATTTCTTTACTAAAACTGGTGTTACAGAACCATTTCCTCCTGTCGCCCTGACTTCAATCTGCATTAGGCAATAACATGAGGAAAATATAGTACTGAAGGACAATCCTGTTTCTCAGTTGCTGCTGAAAGAATATCAAGCAATTACACAGCCACAAACAAACAGGGAAGACAATACCTCAAGAGGTTATCCTGTCATTCTACCCCATGGTCCAGGACGGGATGAAAAATACCCAAAAACAACATAGTCCTCGTAAAACAGACATTTCCAATGTTTCTGTATTTTAAAATATTTTTTCCTTCACTTTTTTTCCCTTTTTTTTTTTCAGTGTGGTTGGAGGAACGTCACTGTTTGTAACTCTCAGGCCACGAAACACAAAAAAACACGTGCATGTGTGAAAGTAGAGTCTAGGGGTGGAGAACTGCTTTTAACAGAACTTCACAAGCAAGCTGTTAAATTTGCTAAACTTAGCTGTGAAAAATTAAGAACTTGTACCTTGGGGAGTTTGGTTTGTTTGGGGTTTTATTAAAATATCCTAAACACTTCCGTTGTTGGTGCCGTGACTGATGAACAAAAAACGCAAAGGAAATTTTTATAAAAGAAGTCTCTATTCAACTGGTTTACCAATAGGCTCTTTTTTAAACCAACACTGTATTTTTCTGTGCTTAACAGAGGCTGTGATGCTGTTATCCTTGATAGAAAAGAATCGGTTCCTCTCCATACAGGTGTGTTTATAGGATTCTGCATAGTATAGCACATATTTCAAAATGACTGTGGTAAATAAATTAGCTTCAGAGCCTGAGACAGCAGATATCCTGGGCTTTTTTCTCACTAAGCAGGATTTTAAACTGCTCGGTTACAGAAGGCTGCTGACACCAACATTACAACTAGAACAACAAACATGCCAAACAAACAACCTGATACCACGGGACAACTGTCTGGTTAATTGAGGGGGGAAAAGCTAAATCAAGGGCCTGTGGTAATAAAACTACGAAAAAGGAAATATCTAGGTTATATATAAAAAGATATTTTATATATATCTTTATATCTTATATAAAAGATTATTTTAGAAGGCTACCTAGAAATCCAAGAATCTCACTTTTGCCTTTCCTGGGTAAGGAACAAACTGCTGCTCTAGCTTTTCTGGCTTCCACTATCTCCTGCCTTCTGAATGCAACTTTTAACAGCTATTCACAGCTCCTTTCAAATTTCCTGTGCTCCTGAGTGCCCGCCAGAAATGCATTCCAATGGCTCGAAAAAGGTTTTCTCAACAGAAGGAGAAAATGTGCATGTTCGATGCTGAAAGAATTCCTTCTTTGGAGTCAGGCTTGGCGAGGAAAGAAAGGACGGAGAGGAGACTCCCAAAATATCTATCCCAGAAAACATCTGCGGTTATTTTCACACTTCTTGCACTCTTGCTTTCCAGGATGGAAGCAGGACGGAAGTTTCCCACTTGGCTTTGGGCTTAAAAGTGTGACCTCAGAGCGAGGGTTTCTTTTACAGAACTACGTTTTGTGGTACCTAACTGGCAATATCGGCCTCTCCCGGGTGTTTTAACAGCCCTGAGAGGGTCGAAGGAGGTATTTTGTCTAAAGCTCTGGGTTTCTGTACCTGCAGGGCTCTGCTTCTGCCGCCGTGGAAGGTGTAACAGAGAAATCAAACCGATTATCAGTGTATCTCCAGTCACTATCCGGGGATCTTCACACTCTTCTGTGAGGGTGGGGAGATTTACAAACAGAGATTTTTACACAGGATGTCATTTTCTACAACTGCGTTTCCTTAACTATCCTTAGGTTTTTTTCATGGACATCTGATAAGTCTGTTAGCCTGTCTCTAATTTCCCAAATTACCTTCCTTGAGAGGAATGGAATTTTTAAAGCAATGTTTTTTCTTCCCAAGCAGTGCAAATATATTTTATTTAGGAAATATTCAAGGGGTATAATATATTGGTTTCAATGACCGATACGAAATATAAAATGGCAAATTAAATAATGCAATACCCACTTACAGAGTTCAAATAACTACTTATTAGACCTCTTTTTCCTAGGATCTAGGTGACTTTCCTTATGACTGTTCATCAGATAGCTGAGGGGACTATTTCTCACCTCGGAAATTTTCCTTTTTCTGTCTCATCAAGAACTTTAATTTGAATGCTTTACTTCAGACTTTTATGTATATACATGTCTCCTTCTATGGTTAGACACGTTCCTGCCCATGCATGTGCAAATGTGGTGGAAGAATTACAAATCTAATTGTGTTGTAACCCGCCTTCGTAGCCACCTCAATGTCTGAGCTGCAATCATGGCAAAACAAACAAAGCTCAAACGCTGTCCCAGGGCCTCCCTTAAATCATTTACCTCTTATTGGAAGCTTACACTTTCAAAATAAAATATTGAATTTATATATATATATATATAATATATACATATATATAATATTGAAATATATATAAATAAATATATATAATATTGAAATATTTTTAGAGGCTCAAGTTTCCCCTTCTACTCCTTGAACTGTTTACGGTTTTCAAACTTCACGTTGTCTACAGTTGATACCTACTTTTTGTTTTAAGATATCTTCTCCGTGTTTTTGCAGTACAACATTTGCTGGACTTTTTTTGCTGAGCAGCAGATTTTTAAACTTGGTTGATCTTGATCTGAGATCAAAATCCCTGATTTGCGATTTGCATAGTCCAGTGAATCAGAATTCTCCTCTCCTAAGAATGGCTGTAATGGGCAATAGCTTGTGCTCACAACTGCTAATAGGCTGCGGTTTTCCATGAAAAACAAATTCCCTCCTGCTGCAGGGCTCTAGAATGGTCTGCCTTTGTCTCCAAACAAAGCAACGGCAAAATATAGCTACAAAGACCTATTGTGGGAGCCCTCTGATCCCCAGCTTCCAATCTGATGGCCTGAAGGAATTCCCTGCGAATTAGCAACTACAAATTTCACACACGTGCTTTGCAATTACGTGTCCTTCGCTTACAAACGACACTAAGATCTCACAGAGATTGGTCCAATGCAAAGAAGGGGAGAAACGGATGCTGGTATTGTGAAGATGACAACTTTTGGTAGGGCAAAACAGCTAAAAGTTAGGAATTAGGAATAAATTAAGAAATTAGGAATAAATTAAAAATCACCAATGTTTAAAAGCTGTAAAATTTAGATCCAGAGACAACGTGGCTCTGAAATAAAAGGAGAAAGTAGCGCTAGATTTTCTGAAGCCCAGAACAATGGCTCTGCCCTGGAGCAGTGGCTGTCAAGTGAAGAGCCTAATGGAAATTTAATTGCTGAAACAAGTTTATACTTAATGTCCTCGGTGAAAGTTCGAGAAGTAAAGCTTTCAGATCTTTGTAATCCAGAAAAACTGGTTTTATTGCAAACAGAGTTCTCCCAAGAGCTGCAGTTAGCCTGTGAGATGTCATCGGGGAGAAATGCATAACATCTTCTAATAGTTTTGTGTGATCTTGGCATTAGCCTCATTTAGGATCTAGCTAGAACATGACTGTCTTTAAAGGATTACCTCGTATCAGCTGGCCAGACTCACTTTGGGACAATTTGACCCTTATTACTGGTGCTTTCATCGAAGAAGTACCAAAATTTTAACCTGCTTTTGAGTTTCTTGACTCCTGCGTCCCCCAGTTTTCTTTCTGGTGTCTAATCTCATTACTACCTTAGATACCATCTAAATAGGTTAATAGGCTGCTGCTGTGGAGCACTGAAAATGGGTCTAGGCATCAGTCTTGGGTTTAAAGCAGCCAAGTGAAGGTTTAAATTAAAGATGGGGCCTGAATCAAAAGGTCTAAGCACCTTTACCCAGTGGGACAGACTGGGTATAGGGTCATGCTCTGTGGCCCTTTTCTGAGCTGTTCAGTTCTCTTGCCTCACAGCCAGCAACGGGGGTTTCTCATTTGCTGTTCAAGTGCTTCTAGCAGAAAAAAACCCACCCAAATATTCAGGTGGAGGTGTATTAAACAGAAATGACCACTGATAATTAATTAATGTCAGGCCTAATCTTTTCAGCAGGTGAACTGAAA
Source organism: Neopelma chrysocephalum (assembly GCF_003984885.1). Taxonomy (NCBI): domain Eukaryota; kingdom Metazoa; phylum Chordata; class Aves; order Passeriformes; family Pipridae; genus Neopelma; species Neopelma chrysocephalum. Next base: position 103,557 of record NW_020925659.1, on the reverse strand, counting down.
GTTTCAACAACCTACCTCTGCATCACATGGATATAGGTCCAAATTCTCTTTGCTGGTTAGGCATTGGTGCCCTTTCAGTTCTGGTGGAAAAGAAAGGCAAGTGCAAGCCTTTAAATTATGTCAAAGAATGCAGCAGGCCAAAAATGTGAAATCAAAAGGGGCTTTGCGTCCCTGGTTGTCCCCAGATAGATCTTTTTGTGGTGGGCACCCCTGAGAAGGAAGCAGCCACACTGGCACAGTGGCATTCAAACATCATCATGTGTTAGACTTAATTTCCAGGGTGGCAGCAGGAGGAAGAGGAAAACAGCAACACTTTGTTTTCTGTGCAGCCTTACACTGAACACTGAGGGGTGCAAAAAGCCTCGTGGGAAATGACCCAATAATTAACCAATTATTAATTTTTCAATTATTTAATATTTAAATTAAATATTTTAAATCATTAAAAATTAATAATTAACCCTGATTTAAACCAAAACAAAGAAGCTTCCATGGACAGGGTGATAGTAAGCCTTTCCTCAGGAATTTCCTCCAGGACATATAGCTGTAAATTCTGACTATGGTGCACCTCAAAAGAGTCTTGTGATGAAGCAGAACAAAACCTGGAGGACCCCAAACTAATGCTCCACACCCAATCTACCATTTGTGAGTCTCACAAGGTACCTGAATGGTACAAAAATGTTTTAAAGCCAAAACCTGGGCCAAAACTCAGCTATTCTCTTTGTGCTTCTCCAAAAAGTGTCACTGGGATACATAATATACGTCAATCGATATATTGATATATCAATATATTGATATAATATATCAATGCTGGTAGAAAACCAGCAGCAACCCCACTATGAGAGTGGATAAGTGACTGCAAAGACATCCCAAAGTTACACAAAAAGCTTGATCTGAAGAGGTTTTGGTAGCACAGCTCTGGCTGAAGAAACTCTTTCAGGCATTTCTCATCCTGACCTGTGAGTTTTGCTGCCTGACAAAATTCCCTTCAGCAGTATCTGTGAAGTTTTTCACTGCACCTCTGACCACAACACGGTTTCTGTGTTGCTTCATCTCCCTCTGAGGTAGCTGAAAATACAAGTATGGATTTTACCCATTCTCAAGGGAAAAAAAAATAAAGTATTTTGCTGGTACAATTACACCTACAGTGGATTTTTCTCTTTTCCACATTTCTAAGAAAAATCTCTGTATCAACAGAACTTTTACCCATACAGAAAGAGAGAAAGAAAGACAGAAAGAGAGAAAAACAACTTTGCAGTGCTTTGATTGTTTTTGTTATGTTCACTTGAATTTCTGGGGAGAGCTTTTTTTTTGCTAGCAAAACTCAAGAACAGCATCTTTAACACTGAATCTGTGTCTACGTTGTTGCTTATATGTGCTTTTTTCGATCCCATTTCAGGATGAATCTATATCCTCTCGACAAAGCCAGAGGTAATGCCTGTTCCTCAAAGAAGGATCAGGAGAAATTCTGATCCTCTTTAGTGTCTTGTGAGTATATGCTCTGGTTTGGAGGGGAAATGCCTGCTGTGCACAGCAGGAGCTGGTGCCAGGCTGCATTTTTTGCTCACAGCATTTTTTGTGACAAAGTTTGGGTTTTTTTCCCCTGTGTTTAAAATTACACACACACACACACACACACACACACACACACCGCAAAACCTTGGCAACTGGCTTCATCATTTTCAATCTTTCCTTGTAAATGAATGATATGCTGATGTAATTATTTGTTGTCTGATTGGGGTGATTTTTCTTTCCACTGGTCAGTCACAATTTGTTGTTGTTGTTGTTTTGTTAATGAGTGGCATCTTTTTCCAAAACCAACCTACAGATAATATCATCCATCTTAACGCGTTGATTGCCTCTTTGAAAAGACTGAGTGATCATCCTGAACTGCTGATGCTGCTCTAAAGACTTAACATAAATTGTTTGCTTGACCTTTTTAAGACTGAAAGTCTTATTTTTATTTTTTTCTAGCTCATAGCAATACATTTATTTTGCAAGTAGAGAGAAGGCTTCCCCCTCCCACTCACCCTTTGCTCCAGAACGAGAAAAAGGGATATATGCTGAGATTTTGCAAGTTATATCACTCTAAATACCTCTTTATGGATTGGTTCAGGATTTCCAAAAAATGTAATCTTTCTTACAGAAGTCATTATAATTTATCCTCCAGTTTTGAAAGAGGTGTCATATTAATATTTATGTGTTACCTAGTCTGGTAGGATAAAGCAGTACCAGTGACTTAAAGCGGATTAAGTTACAGCAGTAGAAAAAAATTTATAATTATTCCTCAACAATTCTATAGTATGAATATTTACAAAAATATTTACGTATCAAAGCTTGATAACATATCCCTGGGAATACTTGGTTTTGAATGAATGAGCCTTGATCTGGGAGCAGAAACAATGTGCAGAATAGGGAAGGAAGGGAAGGGAAGGGAAGGTTTGGGAAGGTTTGGGAAGGTTTGGGAAGGTTTGGGAAGGGAAGGTTTGGGAAGGTTTGGGAAGGGAAGGTTTGGGAAGGTTTGGGAAGGGAAGGTTTGGGAAGGTTTGGGAAGGGAAGGTTTGGGAAGG
>NW_020925659.1:0-100590 GCF_003984885.1 Neopelma chrysocephalum | reverse complement strand
TGGGAAGGGAAGGGAAGGGAAGGGAAGGGAAGGGAAGGGAAGGGAAGGGAAGGGAAGGGAAGGGAAGGGAAGGGAAGGGAAGGGAAGGGAAGCTCCCTCTCCACCTCCCTCCTCAGGAAGCTGTACAGAGCAACAGGGTCATCCCTCAACCTCCTCCTCTCCAGAGCAGACAAACCCACGGTGCTCAGCTGCTCCTCCCAGGATGTGCCTCCCAGCCCTTCCACCAGGGTCGTTGCCCTCCTGGGGACCCTTCAAGGGCCTCCTCACCCTTCCCAAGCTGTGGGTTCCAGCTCTGCACACAGGGCTCGGGGTGAGGCAGGCTGAGGAAGTGATTCTTGCCCTGGACTCAGCACTGGTGAGGCCACCCCTGGAGTGCCTCCAGTTCTGGGCCCCTCAGCTCAGGAAGGACATTGAGGTCCTGGAGCAGGTCCAGAGGAGAGCAACAAGGCTGGGGAAGGGACTGGAGCACAAGTGCTGTGAGGAGAGGCTGAGGGAGCTGGGGCTGTTCAGCCTGGAGAAGAGGAGGCTCAGGGGAGACCTCCTCACTCTCTGCAACTCCCTGACAGGAGGGGGGAGCCGGGGGGGGTTGGTCTCTTTCCCCAGGCAACTCTCAGCAAGACAAGAGGGCTCAGGGTCTTCAGCTGTGCCAGGGGAGGTTTAGGTTGGATATTAGGAAGAATTTCTTTGCAGAGAGGGTGATCAGCCATTGGAATGGGCTGCCCAGGGAAGTGATGGATTCCCTGTCCCTGGAGGTTTTTAAGGTGAGACTGGATGTGGCATCAGTGCCATGGGCTGGGAACCACAGCGGGGTTGGATCAAGGGTTGGACTTGATGGTCTCAGAGGTGCCTTCCAACCCAGCTGATTCTATGATTCTATGATTCTGTGATTCTGTGAACAGAACTGGCCTTAGAATCAAGCCCCAGGGAACACCACTGGGCACTGTTCATCAGCACACTCTGATCATCTCACAGCTGCACAGTCTGTCCAGAAGGATGCTGTGAGGGACAGTATCAAAAGCCACACTAAAATCATGACAACCTACATCCACCCCCTTCCTTTCACCCACTGGGTGAGTGACCTTATTGTAGAAGGATATCAGATTATTTAGGCAGGACTTTCCCTCTGTGAACCCACATTGATGGTGCCTGATGATTGCATTGTCCTTAAAATGACTTTCAAGAACTGTGACAGCTTCACAGTGATGTATCTTAACCTTTTTTTTTTAATAGTTAGTAGTTAAATACTAACATTTTTCAACTCAAACTGCCTTTTTTTTCCCTTTGCATCTCCTGAATTTTGTGTACTATAATTCATATCATAATTAATTCAGTCCTTCTCCCTGTTAGGCAATGAACTGAAAATGGCAAAGGCTCAAAGGCTGAAATTCTACTGCAACTAAAAACCCTTCCTATAGAACATATAAATTTAAGCAGGTTATAAATAACAAGCTGGTTATCTACTTCACCCTTCCAATTACTTTTTCAGAGATCTGAGCTATTACACCAAAATAATAAATCCAGACAGATGTCATTAATTTCAGCACTTAGGCTGAAAATCCAGAAAAGGAAGCAGAACTTGGGTCTTAAAATATATGAAAATTACGCTGATTACAGTCTTAAGTCTTTGACCTTTTGAAACATTGAGCACTTACACCCACAGAATTAACAAGTGTTTCATAAATTTCTAGTTTCTGTGGTATTTTTTCATATATCAAGGACAGCCCAAGAGTTCCCTTCTACGAGAAGTTTGATGCTTATCCTTAAAAAGCAAGTGCTAAGAGAGAACCTCAAAAAGCTGAAGCCCACCCGAATGAATACATGAGAAATTCAGAAATTCAGTTTTCTGAGGCAGGATTAAGGACAACACAATCCAGACAACACAGCATAGAGAGATCTGGGCTGCCAGTATCCATTTACAGATTTCATTCTCAGTTATGTGGAGACAGTTGAGATAAAAATACACACATTTGTCACCTCACAGCAAGTACAGATTTATGCCCCCCTGTTCTCTATAGCCCATGGGACTTTTTAGTATGTAGGAATATAGCTTCAAAATACTGGTTTACAAGAATAAACCCACCCTCTTCTTTGAGTTTAGTCTTTAGTTAGGTGGTAAGGACATTCTCCCCACACCTAGAAGGCATTCCATCTTGGGATAGAATACGTGTCTCCAGCCACCTACTGTCTAAAATTCTGGTATAATTCTTATCAATAAAGCATTATGAAGGGAGGTGGTGCACAAAAGTCCCACAGATCAAGTATTTTGAATCTGACAAAAGCAGATTTAGCTGGGAAAGCTCTCTGAACTCTAAGTGTCACACAGAAGAGCAAATTAAGTAGAGTGTTAGAAGTCCCTCAGTACCAGCTGCTGTTTAAAAGGGCAAGGTATTTGTCCTTTTGTCTTACAGCTGTACAGTGTCTCATTCTGTTCCTACAGAAATAAAAAGAACCCAATCACTGCCTTAAGATTGGCCACAAATAAAAGTCCAAAGCAGACACTTTGCTTTTCTGTGGCTTTGAATAATGTTGCTGCAGCTTCTTCTCCTTTTTGCAGCCCTGGCAGATCCCAGATCCAGCGAGATCTGTTTGTACTGTTAGCACAGATTTTGTTATTTATGCAGGCATTTAAGAGAAATCCATTCAGATCTTTTCCTGCACCAAGGAAATCTTGGATGTTTCTCCATGCATGGCAGGAGCTACCTTGGTAGCCACAACAGATGAGCTGCTGAGGGAATATTGGCCAGAAGAGACATCCAAGTAATTCTTTCACAGTAATTGAACAGATACTTGTCCTGATTATGCAGTGAATATGAAGCCCACTGCCCTCTGATGAAAAAAAAGAGACATTTTCAATTCCACAAGGTAGTAATTTTCATGTGACCCTGCCTGTACCTCACAATAAATACCAGGTTACCCAAGGCAACGTGCATTTTATACCCACCAAATTTGAACTCATTTAGGAATAGAGGGTATTATCAATCCACCCTGAAGTTTTTGGTGTCCCCACTTTGAGAGAAGCCTTTCAGGCTTGGAGTAAAATGCTCTACAAGGCATTGTCTGCGTTGAGCTGTATGGGTGGGGAGCCTGACAACCTGGTGAATTCAGGTTTTTAAACTGAGTGTGAAGATTGTTACAATAAATGATAAGTTCTACAGATAAGATTTGGCAGGACAGGTGAGGTTCAGGGTCTAAGAAAAGCACTTGCAAGATGTGCAAGGGTCAACAGCTCTCTTAGTTTCCCCCTGTCTTTGTGTTCATGATGGGCTCCCTCTGAGCTCAGACTGTCACTGAGGAGAAGTGGCCTCACAGATGAAGGGACAAGAAGAAAGTACAAAATACACCTCTCTTTGTCCTGGACTTTGTGTTCACTTTTCACTGCCTAGAAAACAGCAGCCTGGTTTCAAAGAAGCTCCCAGGGCTTTGCAATTTGTTTCTGTTGCACTCTTCATTTCACTGATGAGAAAAAATAAAATATCCCCTGGGTACATCCAAGTAATCTGTACGCTGTGAAAGTAAAGTTTCATGGCTGGACTCAAACATAAGCTTTTCAAATTTCTAACAAGATATTTAAATTTTCTTCTTCCCCCTTTCCTCGTGATATTTGTCATCTTTTGTTTCGTCCAAACCACGCTTTCAAAAGGAATGAAAAATGAAATGAAAAGAGCTAACTTCAAGCCTTTTTTTTTTTTCCTCCACTCTCTTTCAAATATCTAAGTGCAAAAATGAGCTGAACCTGGGTTTCAAAACTATTTTACTGCCAATAATGGCAAAATTCAGTGAGCATACATGCAAGAACAGTCACCACACTGCACCACTGACAAACCTTTCATGGTGGGAGAGCGAAGAAGCAGAAGTCTGCAAAATAAATAAACTAATTAACAAGAGTTAGTTTTAAAATTCCATCTTTGGAAAGCACTATGATGTTAACAGAGGTTAACGGAGGTTCTGCAGAAAGGGCAACTCATGGGATTTCCTTTCATTGCCTACAGTCAATTAAAGCCTTTTTTAAGCCTTTTTTTTTCTAAACTTCCAACCAAACATCAACCCTTTTTTCCCCCTAACAGCTTCTGTGGGTTTTCATTACTATTGCATCCTATATTTATCACGTGGTTTCAAGAAAAAAACACATTTCTGAACCACAAAAACTCAGGGCCTTTTTTTGCTTTTACAGTTAGTCATGTTCATGGCACAGCAAGTGAAAACCTAAGGTGGACCTGCAGCCCCAGCACTCAGAGCATCATTCTTGGCTTTCCCCAAAATCACTGCCTAATATAACTCCAAGGACAGATGAAGTCCCAGCATAAAGAAGGCACAACCTTGACCACCTTCTTCAAGCCAATTAGATGATAGAACTGCACATCCTTTAGCTGTCCTAAAGCTGACAAAGAAACTGGTAAAAAAATAACAGTTAACAGGTGGCATAAATCATTTTTTAAAATTTTCTGAATGGGGAAGGAAAGAAGGTTTTCAGTGTTTTTTCAGCAAAAATCCAAGCGTCTCCCATTCTCTTCAGGGTCCCCACTGTAACTTTACCCTCCCTCCACCTTCCCACGCCTGCACGTGGGAACCAGAAGAAAGAACTGGCAGCAGCAACAAGCTGAGAGCAACCAAAAAAAAAAAAAAAAAGACCCTTTCTGGAAATTTGTCCCTGGATGTGACCTGGCCTTCATCTGTTTGGTTCATTGTGATTGCATCAAAGCCCTTCCCTTCCAGCCATGAATACAAACAGGTTGCAATGCTAGTTATTAAGGAGGCATTAGGTAGTTCTACCAGAATAAAATGAGTGAAATAAAAACCCCACAACAGTTTAGTTGCAGTTGGTTTCTGTGGAAAGAATGGGCTTTGACTAACCCAGCTAAAAAGTTCTGCTTTGACTAAAAAGTCAAACAAATCTCTGTATGACTGGCATACATGGGCACAGAAAATTTCTTTTTCAACCTACCAAGTTGCTTGACAAAGAGAGTCTACCTATAACCCATTTAATTGTGCACAGAGCAGGCTGACACAGAGTGAATCCCAGGGCTGGGATAAGTGTGCCCTGGATGGTAGACCTGCTCTGACATCAGAAACGAAGAAGCTCAGAAATGGCCCAGGTGCAGCCAAGAATAACTGTCAAGTGTAAACACACAGCCTGAAAGATGGTATCCCACCTCCTTTCCACCCCTGATTTCTGCAGACTTCCAGTAAAACAGTTAACTCTGCTGGAATATTTGAAAAACAAACCCAAAGTCATTATGGAAATCATTGCAGTCAGTGCAGTGTCCTTTACAGGCTTTTTCCCCCTACATTCTGATCCCAAAATGCACATGGAACTTATTTTTTTCTTTCAGTTGTCCCCAGTTCCCACTTTTTAGGCCATGGCAGATTTCTTAGCCACCAGTGTGAGTGTGAGAGCAGAGAGTTAGGAAATGCCACCAAGTGAAAGGGTAAGGTTACAGTGGGGACCCTGAAGAGAATGGGAGACGTTTGGATTTTTGCTGCAAAAACACTGAAAACCTTCTTTCCTTCCCCATTCAGAAAATTTAAAAATTTAATTTATGCCACCTGGTAACTGTTATTTTTTTTACCAGTTTCTTTGTCAGCATTTACACATTAAAAAGCAGTCATTGGTCAATAACAGGATCAATAGTAGGTATTAAAGTTAAAGATATTACAATTGCCATAATTACATTCCAGACAGAGCTGTGCAGAAAATTGATTCCCTGTCCTGAAAGTGTTGAGATGTAAAACACACTCCTGCTTTGCATCAGAACAAAGCCAAGGCTTTACTTTCTTTCTTTTATTATTATTATTATTATTGTTGTTAAAAAAAGGAAAAAGAATCTGAAAAACAAAAAACAGAGGAAGGCAGAAACAGATGAACAGAGACAGGTTTTGAAATAACTAATAGTCTTTCGGTTAGGTCACTAAAATTAGATTTTTGTGAAAGTCCCAGTCCATTCCTTAGGCTAAATCCAAAAAAGCAGGGATTCAAACCTAGGTCTCACAAATCCCAGCTGAGAGCTACGACTGTCAAGTTATTTTCCTTTTTTGAAGGTGAGTCCCTGTTCCTGAACAATACTCTGTCAAAACAACACATTTCCACAGCATCTCATTTGGAAATCAGGCCCTCTCCAATTTGTCACCTTTCCAAAAAGCCACAGTCACAGGATTGCATGCTTGTTGTCAGACCTGGGGAATGGTTGCCTGAAGCTATCTCTGTGCAAGCCCAGAAATTCAACCTGGCACAAACACGGAGCATTTTATTTTTCTCCCTTTGCATCCAAAAACGAGTCTTCTTTTTGCTAAATGGACGCTTGGGAACGGACATAATTTCTGAGAGAATGAAAACTTAACACAGAGTAAGCTACACTGAGAGTAAGACTCTGTTTTTTTTTAAAAAAATGCACCCCTTTTTTTTGATTTTTTGACAAGAGACCATTTTTCAAGATGGTTGTGATTTTTCTGTCCTCTACTACCTACAGACTACGTTTTATCACCTTGGAACATACACTGTTTTCCATTTTCTTTCTATTCATCACTAAAGTGGTAGAGTAGACCCTGTGATTTGCCTTTTTTTCTTTTTTTAAAGTGCAGTTTCTTCATCAGATGACTCTTATTATCTAATATTGCAAGCCAGTACTAAGAGCTGCCAGACTGAGACTTTCTGAGATGGCAATCTATGCACAGGGAGTCTTTTCACAGCTGGAGGAGAAGGGAGATATGCAAAGCCAGTAAAGCAGAAGGAAAAAACCCTTCAGGGGAACGCTGCAACACCAAATCCCTCAAAATATTTTCTGAGTATGCTTGGCATTCTGTCTCGTTAATGTAAATATATGTAAAAGCCTCCTGTTAGCTGGAATGTGACAGAGTGGATGTAAGGGAACAGATGTGGCACGGATCATTGGAAGAGCTGTGTCATATAAAATGAGATATTGCTCTGGGTCCTTTGATCTGCAGGGGGTTATAGATGCCTCCCCAAAGCTCCTAGTGCTGCAGAACTGTCAGCTGCTAATGAAGAGCTAGAGAGACACGGCACGGGGTGATTCTGTGCACTGAGAACCACCTCTCTCACCCTGAGCTCCAGCAAGCACAGGCACTCACCAACATCTGCCTGCCCAGGCACAACCCTGGGAAATGTGGGAACACCCAGGAGGGGATAACTGGGATGAGGGGTACACACCATTAAAATGTTAGCACTGAAAGGTTTATATTAATCTGCTTTCCCAGTAAGTTGAAAGAATGAGTTTAAGGCATTTGAAGACCCCTGTGAGCTACTTCCAACATGTCCAGTGTGCTCATCCACTCATTTTTTTTTCTGTCATCGCTTCTGGCACCATTTTCTTGTTTCTCTCAGAGCTCCCAGGATGGTTCTGAGCATCCCCTTGGACAGGAAACAAGTGAGGCTCAAGTGAGGGAGTTTGTTATAGCTGCAATGAAGGAACATCCCATTTGTCCCCAATGTCACAAACTTCTTGGTGAGGCAGGAAACACTTTAGTTTGTAGTTGCTCCTGCTGGAATCAAAAGCTTCCTTAACAATTTAGTTCTGCCTTCAGCTCAAAATTCTTACTGTACTTAAATTTAAACATCTTCAAAGTAGTTGCAGATTCTGTCTTGTTACTGAAGTGGGACTTACGGTTAGGTGTCAACAAAAAGCATCTGTGTGCCTTAATTTTACAGATCACTTCCATTTAGAGAGATGTAGAGACTGCTGTTTGAGGTTTGGGTTTGGTGGGGTTATTTTTTGATTGGGTTTTTGTTTGGTTGGCTGGGGCAAGACTGGAAAGAGAGAGAGAGAATAGAGAGATTCAGCCCAAGGGGAAGAAAAACAACCACGCTGAAGACCAGGCTTGCCAAGTGGTAGAGGCAGTTGGTAGTTCACTGCTTTGACAAGTAGCTTCTCACTTCCCCCCCTTCTCCCTTGTTAAACCACGTAAGAAAAATTTTTTCTTTTAATTTATGAAACGGCAAAAAATACTTGTAGGACGAGGAAAATTGCAGTAAGAAATTTTTTATTGTAATGTTGGGTGTAATTTTAAGTTACATGGCTTGGAAAGCACACACAGTTTGAAAAACGTGCTCTTTTTGTATTCTTTTGGTCACTTAAGGTGTTAAATATTTAACAGGTAACAGGTATTTTATTTTGAAAGATAATTTTTTGAATTTGGGAAAACGTATCACTCTCCCTCCTAATTAATTAAAGACATACCCCCCTGTACATGTACAGAGGGGTCTGTCTGTACACAAAAACTAGCCATATAGCAAAAGTATATTTTTCTTTTTTTTCTTTTTTTTTTTTTTTTTTTTATTTCAACTGTGACATTTTTCTAACGTCAGGCCCAGACGGGGCCTTTCACTTTACAATCTCCACAAAGCGCCTAAAACTTTTAAAATTAAATTAAAAAAAAAATAAAATTTACCACCCTCTATTTTTCCACTAAATTTAATTTATTTATAATAAAACCAAATTATTTATTTCTCATAACCATGAAGTGTGGAGTTGCTCTGGGTACCTAGTGACCCATCAGCTTTACAGAGTAGAGACTTTTTTACTGGCCAGCAATGGATTGCACCTATCCCAACAGAGTCCTGGAGGCCCTGGCTGACAGCAGCCAAACTGAGCAGTGCTAATGCCCAGCAGAAACATAAAATGCAAACTATATTGATCAGTGAGAGGTTGACCTCAGGACATCCTGATGAACCTTCAGCTACCGTGATAAATTCCTACTAATCTGCCAGTTCAGTCAGTGTGGAAAGGGGTAAAAAAGCAGTACTGCACACTTTGATCCTTGGTGTGTGCAGGAAGACACACACTGACTCTGATCCCAACACGGGGCTAAAGAAGGGAACTGGCCCATCCTTGTGATTCAGACTCAGCTCTGCAGAACTCCAACCAGGGCCTAAAGAGTTAACACAGCAGGGTGGCTTCACTTCAACAGGTATGTATGTACTTGGTTGTGGTATTTTTAGGGAAAGCTTAACTGGAGGCAGCTCCTTCAGAATAAAATGGCAGCGAAGACAAGACATAAAAATTATGGTTGTGTAATCACTCAAGGTCAGGCAGGTATATGTGGGCATTGGATCAGATCATGATGTGGGTGCTAAAATACATCCCAGAGAGGAATGCTGGAGTAAATATTCCTTACTGTAGCTCTGCATCTAAGCTGCAAATTCTCTTGCCAGATGTTTTGCGGTGGTTTATAGGTGGCAACCATAATTCTGATATGAGCACATCAGACCCAGGCATGCAATGCAGATTTATCCCTGTGGGATTGGTGGGCAGAGGTGCTTCAGTGGGTTCAGCCCCAGCTGCCCAAGCACTGTCCCCAGCTAATACAACCCTTCCATAGATCAGAGGGTGTATCAGGATGATTTAGTTCCTTCACCTAGATCAGGGATTGTGTTTCTCTCCCACAGATGTTTGTGGCTTTACTCTCGTGAGTAGAACAGAATCTGTTGTGCTGAATAGATTTAATCTATTACAAACACACATATAACCAGAGGAGGGACTGAGGAAGAAATTTTGTATCACCAGAGGAACATCAGCCACAATTTGCTCAGAGAAGAAAGCATTTTTGTCCTGTCAATTTTTATGTGCAGGAGCCAAGGGCAGTTTTCCAAATGATAAACTATCCCAGGCCCCTGGAAATCTGTGCTCCTGTAAAAACAGGAAGATTTAACAGAGAAGGTGGTAGATTTTCACTTAAAGAGGAAGTTTATAAGTGTTCCCAGGGCAACCATTACGCACCAGTAGAAATGAATGAAGCCAGGCCAAGTTTCACCATAAATGTTAAGCACATACTCATCTCAGGCTGTAAAGTCATCCCAAATTCACAGATATTTTCTCACTGTCATTGCCTGGGATGAAGTTTACTGCTCACTAGAATTCCCCAGCTATTTCTTTTTCATCTTTAGCCACACAAAACTACATTAGCAAAATGCACACACAGTGTTCTCATTTCAGGCCTCTGTGTCTCTTGGAGACTCAGGACATTGTGGTAATCTATTAAACTGGCTCAATCTCTTCTTTTTTTTTTTTTTTGCCCCTAAAGGTGTTTACAAGCAAACACTACTGAAAAATCACCATATTTACAGAAGTTTTGTGTTCTTCTTCAGTCATTCAGGTATGCCATATTCAGACTAGCTGAGCATATGGATGAAAGTTTCATTTAAATACAGTCATATTAATTCAACCTTTTTGCAATGCTGCCCTCTATGTTTGATCTGTAAAAGGACCAAACTTAAATTGAGTAATTGGAAACTTTATTTCCCTTCTGTGAATGATGATCTGAATGATTCAGGCAGCACAGCTGAGGGAACAAGTCTGTGAGAGGAGAAGTAAGGCAGGAAGCCATAAAAATCAGGTTCTCTGGAAAAAAAAAAAAAGAAAGGTTACATTTGCACTAATATACATGTTTATATCACAATGTGAAATTGCAGCAGGTATCCTGTCTTGTGCCCTTCATGGTCCTCATTACCAAGAAAAAAACTGTGTTCCAGAAAAATCTTCTCTCAATTTACCGTTCCTGGGTTCCAGAAATACCTCCTCAGAACATTTGATGTCGTAGCAATGGCATCATTAGTATATAATGCTCACAATATGCCTTGTTAGGTGACCCAGACAATTCCTACCCTCTTGCCATCAGAGAATTATACCAGCCATGGTCATGCCACAACCAATGGCACCACCATGCCAGTATTACATTCCTAACCTGAAGAGCAGACAGAAAATTGGGTTTGCACAATGCATCTATCCACTCTCAACAAATGCCATCCAGCAGAGTTTGCCATCATTAATTATGTCACTCATAGCTGTTCCCTCTCACCATACAACCATGCTTGAAAAAAAAAAGAGAAAACTTTACTATTTGCCTTTAGTAACAGACTATGGACCTGCACCAGTCACTTTTCTTTAAATTCATAACCACTCTGCCCAAACCAAGAGGGAAAAGTGATGCCAGAAGGCTAATCCTCAAGTTAAATGTGTGGTGAGATGTGCTCTGTCTTTAAGAGCATGGCTCTGAACAGATCCCACTTTTGCTTTCCCCCACATTAATTCTACTGCCAGCACAGAGCCCTCCAGCCCACTGGAGTCAACCATTGCTGAAACAGAGATGGCTCATTTTCTTCTGGAATTCCGTGAGCGACCTTAAAATAACCCTTTGCATTCTAGACTTTGCTTGTGGGATTTCTAGTTCATTCCTTCTCGTGGGATTTTTGGTACTCTTCTCAGAAGTTGGTTCACAGATTGTCCCTAACAACCACAGTCCAGAAACTTTTCACAATTGCATTTTGATATGGCAACCCACTCTGAATGCCTGGATGAAGATGTGTGAAGATACTGTGTCTGGTGTACATATTCCTCACACACATCTCACCAGTGATACCCAGTTGTGCAAGGTGGCTTTTCTGCATGTGTGCATCATGCTGCTTATGCAGACAAGTAGGGGGAAAAAGGAAGGATGAAGCAAGACACCAAGGATCCTTTAGGATAATCTGAGAGCTCACAACACATGGAAAGGTGCCCTGCCTTCAATGTCTTGCTCTTTGCCACACATTCCCTCACCCCCTCACCCCCACTGGACCTCTTGTTCAGGTGCTTCAATTCATTAAGCCAGAAAACCAGATCAGAAAAAAGACATATAGGTTTATTCCAGGTTAACAAATGGATTCATCTCCATGAGAGGTCAAAGGCCACTAAAGCCAATGCAAACCTCAGCATATGCTTGACTTGGGAATTAACCTTCTAACACTGGCTCAGCTTTAATATGTAACTTCATCTTAAAGAAATGCCGGCATCCTTGGCTGGCTTGAAGGTCAAATGCAAGATCTATGCAAGGCTTTCCATCCACAGCCCCCTGGGATATGCATCCCCATCCCTGAATTAGGCTGTGGGATCCCCACTTCTTCTTCTTCTGGGACTCCCTCAAGGCTGTCACGAAATTCCTAATTTGTGTCTTGTCGTATAAAGCCAGAAAACTTTCTGGGGTGATATCCTGCTGCAGCACTGTTAACAACAGGCTGAGCCACACTGCAGCACTTCCAAATGAAAGCAGGGGGGGAAAACACCTGACAGCTATTCAAGGTTTGAATTGCTTCTGTCTTTGCTGCCAGGGTGAATCACTTGGCTGGGTAAAAATTTCCCTCTGGTTTCAGCTGACAGCACCAGACAGGACTGCTGAGCCAGGCCAAAACAAGCCATTTAAACTCCAACAGTTGTGTTCTGTGCATGGCAAAGATAGATTTCCAGGTAGGTGCCTCTAAGGTAATTTTGCAAGAGAAATACAGCTTAAGTGCATGACTGCACTAATGCTGGGCCCACAAATGGGCCCTGTAATAAGACACTACAAGACCTGATGCAGCCAAAAAAGAGCTCATTCCTAAACCTGAAGTGTTGAGGCAACTTTCTGGGTGGTGGACAAGACAAAAACACCCACCTGAAGTGCATTCAGCCAAAAATGTAGAGCACAGCACCACTAACGTCACATGGGCTCTCTGCAGAGCCCATGGTAGTCAAAAGCTTCATTTTTTTTCAAACTTCAAAGTAAATAATTGTGCAAAATTTCTTTCCCTCAGTACTTCCTTTTTCTTCAATAAAATACCAAAAATAAATATTTGAAGAAGAAGCGTAAAAGTTTCGATCTTGAAGTCTTTTGTTGTTAGCATTTATTCATTTGCCAAAGGACCTTTCCCTCAGAGGAAGATAACTGGGATTTTATCACTTCCCATGTACATTGGCAGATTTTTTTTTTAATTTTCATTTTTTTTCTGTACGCATGTACTACTTTCATTTTCATTACAAAACGTTTACATTATCATATTGATTTTTTAATCATATTTAATGACTAACCATTAGACTCAGAGAAAGACAAAACCTTCAGAATGCTCTGTTATGGGTTTATTCTAGAAATTTGTGTCAGGCCGTAACAAAGCATTACATCTTTGTATGACATCTGTGTAAGGTTCCCTTTCCAAGGGAGTGTTGTGGCTGTTTCCTTCCATTTGATAATATTGCTCCCATCTCATTTGTACTAAACTTCATCCATATGTTTTCAGAGAGATGTGGGATGACTGCTCTGCTCCACTGTATATAATGCTAATAGGATGAGAGCATTGAAGGTGGCATCATTACCATGTGGATATATTACCTGTGGTTTATTTCCTGGGGAAGGGAAGAACAATATAAATATAGGAACTGAAATCTATTTACAGATTCCACAGTCAATTTAATCTGCTATAAATTAGCTCTGCCGCAGAAAGGGGCTGCTTGTCACACAGCCATGGCTGCTTATCCCTGCCTTCTGCTTCTGCCAGCCCTGGTGCTCACGAGGCAAAACCACATCAGGGAACTAATTCAGCTGAAAAATAATTTCTTTTTTTCCCAAGCTGAGTTTTTCATTCAGATAAAAATCCCTGCCCCAGCTCATTCATGGCTGCACAAACAGCAATGGCAGTGGGAGGGAGACAATACAAACTTGGAGTAAGACAGCCTGGGACTCACCCTTTTAGCAGCAGCAGCCATTTATCCTGTTTAAGCTGATTGTGGACCTGTGGCATTATATATATATACATATATATATATATAATGGTGCCAGTCACTGTATGGATTCTCTCATTTTCTTCTATATCACTTCCTCAAGTCACTTAGTGGCTGATTCCAAATAAACCAGTGTAAGCCACCCTTAACCTGGAGTGAAGAAAAGTTGTTTGAGTTATTTATCCTGTTCATTCATTTGTTGAAATGGAGAGGCAACAACAGCAACCTCCACATGATCCTACAGGAAATTCCTGGCAGTGCTAAGAGCTGGATTGGCCAGTGTCTGTTGGGAATAGTTCTGTGACATCATAAAAATCATTCCACTCAACCGTGTTGAAGTTCTAAGTAGCCTTCAGAAAGCAAGGGTAGCTGTCACAAGCTGTAGACCACAAAAAATAAACAAATAAAAATCTCAGGCTGGCTGATATTAGGTCTTTCCATCAAGTATTCTTAACATTTTATGAGTTAAAAGCATATTCTGAGAGGTCCCAGTCTAGACTGCCTAGGGTCTGCCCTTTCCTCTGAAAACTCTGTGTCACTCCGACTGAGAGGGTTTTTTTCATAGAATCCTATATTTCCAATATATCAATAAATGTCTCGGGGTGGGGGGGGTTCATTGCTTTTCATTGTTTTCCATAATGTTCTGCATAACTGATTTAACACTGCTCAGTGTGGTTAGAGGTCTGGTCCTAACCCCAAGATGGAATTTTGGAACCTAAAGCTTTCTAGTCAGCAGATATTTTGGCTGAACTGACCACAGTTGAGCTAATCTAGAAGAGGCTTTCAGAACAGTTCCCAGAAAGCTGAAGACATTCACGTTTTCTTCATCCTTGCTTCTGATTTTTCCAATGCTACCTCCAGTCCTTAGGCATCTGTTGATCCTGAAGCTTTAAGAAATACGGAGTATCTACACAGGAATACAGTTGGCATGAAAAAGTAATATAACAAAAAAAAAAAAAAGATTATCCACACTTCATCTCTTAATGTAGTGGTTCACTTGGGTGTCAGGAGAGTGCCACAGACCCACAGTTCCCTGGGTGAGCATGAGAAAAATTATGAGAAATAATAAAAATAATAATAAAAATTAATAAAATAAATAAAAATAAAATTAATACAAATTAATAAAAGTAAAATTAATACAAATTAATAAAAATAAAATTAATACAAATAAATAAAACCAATAATAAAAATAATAGTGAAAATAAATAAAAATAATAAAAAATAAATAATAAAAAATGATAACTAATAAAATAACACCACATTTTCCTACCACACTTACCCACACAGGCTACTTGATCCGCTGTCAGAACTCAGTCCTGAAGAGCCCTAACTAATGTTTAGCCATCTCCTGTGTACACAGGGCTTGATTGAAATGCTCAGGACCAGCACTTCTGCTGGCTCCACTCTTATCTTACTCGAAGCTGATAAAGGGAGTGCTTCTACCCTTCCTGCAGCTCCTCACAGATCCCTGGGCAGAAGCAATCGCTTTTCTGGCAGATCCTGTCGACAACAAACAACAGCACTTTTCCGCAGTGTCACACCAATCTCACCTCTCCAGCGCAGTCAGGCAGCAGCAGCATCCCAGCAATTTACTCTGCTCCAATTCCTGTGCCGTGCCTGGATGGTGAGGCTGCAGGGAGAAGGGGAGAAACAAGGTATAAAAAGCGAGAAATGTTTACCAGCTGCTTTACAGTTCCCCAGGTTGTTAGGTCGTGCAGTTACAGGATGGCTTCTGATCTTAAAACAAATGGCACAGGGTGTGAAAATTGATCAGTATTTCTTTGCCAGCATCCCCGTTTTGAAAATTACCTCTAGTGTAGGGATGGGAATTTGATGGCCCAGAAAAGAACTCCAGGAGAACTACAGTGATGCTGCATTTAGTAAAAAAAAAATCAAAACATTAAGTGTGATGTTCCTGTGTTCACTTATCTCTGTTTAAATTTTTTCTGCCTTCAATTTATGGAAAGGGGAAAAGCAACATGTTAAGTACCAAATGACAACATTTCAACATTTGAATATTGCAACTTAAAGTGATACTACCGGTTAGACCAGACTAAAAATTAATATTTTGTTTCCAATAAACTAACAAACAAAAAAAAAAGAACAATTGTAACTACAAGCTGTTCTTTTTAAACCCTAAATACTGGCCCCATTATATAGTTAGAGAACTCAAATGAAAACAACATTTATTTGGATTGTAAACATTTTCCAAAAGTAAGCTTTTTTCATGTGTTGATAACACATACATGTTTAGTCAATACATGCAAAAATGACATCTCTTTTATTTGTGTGAAACGTTTTTCAGTCCTGATTCAGAACAGCGTCTGTCGTTACAACAGTACTTTAAAACACGTGATAGGTTTCAAGCAAGCACCTAAACCTTCACAAGTTTAGTTTAGGAGTCCTTGTCAATCACAGCTGGTGGAGGCAGTCAGCATAATGGGGAGAGTAATCTGTGTCTTCAAAATTGTTGCTGTTTAAGATAGGAAAACCAAAATCCCCTCCTGAATTAACATGTTGTGATTTTTACAGTAACAACTTTTCTGTTTTGAATAT
Organism: Neopelma chrysocephalum; assembly: GCF_003984885.1. NCBI lineage: Eukaryota > Metazoa > Chordata > Aves > Passeriformes > Pipridae > Neopelma > Neopelma chrysocephalum. The sequence continues at coordinate 84,517 of NW_020925659.1, read as the reverse complement.
CTTAACTCCCAAGCGTTGGCATAAAAGTTCTTCTAGTGCTGATTTAGCTGAATTGCACACAAATTTACGTCACAGACACTCAGCCCTGAAAGACATAGTACTTTGATACAAGTCTAGGACAAGAATAGCTTTGCCTAAATGAGTTTAAATTAGTAACAAACATAAAACACACCATGAAAGAAGATGCCATGAAGTTAAAGAGTCAGCCTGTACCTGCAAGAAAAAAGTTGAACTTAGATCAGTTGGAGTCAATAGTTCTACCAGCACTGGGAATGTCTTATCCACCAAGTCTGATGTACCCCTGCAGAGTTTATTGAGTACCTCAACCCTCTCTATGTCCATTGTCACCAGCTCTCCCTTCTCATTTATCAGAGAGGGGGGTGTACTCTCATTGGCCTTTCTTTTTTGACTTGTGTGCTTATAGAACCCCTTTTTGTTATTCTTCACTTTCAAAGGGCCTTAGCTTTTCTGACTCCAACCCTACACGCCCTGTCCTCTCCTCAGGTCACCTGTCCCTGATTCTACTAGTTGTGCATTTCCTTCTCACTCCTCAGTTTCAGGAGCAAATCTTTGCTAAGCCGTGCTGGTTTCCAGGCTGTCTTGCTTGGTTTCCTAGGCTAAGAAAAGTGGCCTTAAACAGATGCCAGCTCTGGTCAGCTCCTCTGTCCCTAGTTTCCCCCAGGAATCTCATCCACTAATTCTTTCAACAGCTAGAATTCATCCTTTCAAAGTCCAGGCTCTTTGCCAGGCCACTGTTCCTTGAGATCATGAACTCAGTCAGAGTCCAGCCACTACAATCCAGGCTGCTCCAGCCTTAACCCTTCTAATGAGCTCATTAAAATGAGCAGCAGATCCAGTAACACTTCTCTTCTGGTTGGTTTGCCCAGTACCTGGAGCAGGGGGTTGTCCTAGATGCACTCCAGGGAGCTCCAGGATTGCCTGCCAGGTGGCTATGTTGCTTTCCCAGGAGACATCCTGTCATTCCAGCAGGATGGGAGCTTGCAAACACAATAATCCTGGAGCTGAAGCAAGAGGCCTCTCTAGCAGGTTCCCCTGATTAGACAGCCTGCAGCAGATCCCAGCCACACAGTGTCCTTTGTTGGTCCTGTCCTTGATTTTTACCCACAGGCTCTCAGCCTTCTCGTGGCTGTTTCTCAGAGGCAGCTCTTCACAATCCATCTGTTCCTTTACACCCCTTCTTCCCAGCCTCTCTCTTCTGGAAAGCTCACAGCCCTTGATTGCAGTGCTCCAGTTGTGTGTCCCACCACGTTTCCATGATAGCAGTTAGGTCACAGGTTTCTAATTGCACCATGGTTTCCATGTTCTCTCGCCTGTTGCCCGTGCTGCATGCAGTGGTGTAAGAGAATACGCCCTCAGAACACTCTCCACCTGCTTCAGTGCCAAGAGGGTGACTTTAATTAGGACAGCTCTCTTTGCAAATTAAGCCAGCCTTCGCACCAAATTGGATGAGAAATGATCACAGTTCAGGTGGGGCAAATCTGACAAATGACAGCCACAGGGAGTCACAAACCAGGAGATGATGATGTCTTTAGTCAGTGCAGCCATTTCTTCAGTGAAGGTCTGATCCATACACCTGATGTGATCATGTGTCTACCCAAGATGTAACTTGTACTGGCTTCGTTTGCACTGGTACAGTGAAAGCATCCCTCCTTCATATGCCCTTCCCTCCCACCAAAAAAACCCCCAAAACAAGCTGTATTGCTACAGTTCCCTGTCACAACTTAAGCACAGGCCATGTGCATTTTGGGGTACAGGCAATCTGAGAAAAAACTGCCCAGAGCTGCTTTTTTAGCACTGCCCAGAGGCAGGTCCTTTTGCTGATGCTGCTGAGTCATAGTAAAGTCGTGTGTGTGGTCCCAGCCCATTGCAGTGCACATGGAAAATTATATGTAGTTATCTGCTGATACTGCATGAACTCAGGCTAGGAATACTCAGCCTGAGACTCACAGGCCTAATTTTACTAATAGTAAAAAAAGTTTCAAAAAACGTCTCACAAGGTTATTATTAACAGCTCATGTGAGACAGCAACCTTCCTTCAAGAACCTCATATTGATTTTGTAGTACTGGGCTCTGAGGATCTGTGCTGCAAATTGGTACAATCTCACAAAGCAGGCCCCCGGTGGAAAACCCTGGCAAAGACAAGGCATGTAGGCAGAGTTGAGCCTTTTAACCTTCATTATATATACCTGCTGCAGTTTCTTATAATATATACTTTATATATACCTGCTGCAGTTCTGCAGAACAGTGGTTTTTCTGTTTTGGTTGGGGTTTTTTGGGGGTTTTTTCCCCACGCAGCATGCGGCGACTCAAAGTCCTTTATGCCAAGAACTAAGCTGGAGGTGAGTCCTTCCTGCCTCGGGCTGTTCGTTGTGCTCACGGGCACTTAACTCTGCCCCCAGCAGTGGATGCCCCCGCTTCGCTCCACCCTTCAGGGGCTGGCCAGGGATTCCCAGCTCGCCGGGATGATCCGTCCCTGCCCGCCAGGACCGCGGGGAGGGCTCAGCCAGCGGACCGTGCCCTTGGGACTCCTGGTGTGAGCTGGATAGCCAGAGAAAAGTTTCGTCCATCCCGCTTTCTCCGTCTTCTGTCGCCGTGTATGGTGTGAGGGGGCTCAGGACACCTTCCATCCTGCTGAAGCTTTCCCGGAGGACCCCACGGGAATTTCAGGCTGCGGGAAAATGTACTGTGAAAATCACGTTAGGTGAGTTCGCCCGAGCTGCCGGGGGACCTTCTCCAGCCAGGGATGCTCTTCCTTTAGTGTCTGAAAATTTCGCACACCCACCTTCATGTTAGTGTTTGTCTTGTTGGCGCGTATTTATTTCAGTTCGTGGGGTTTTTTTCGCAGGATTCTGTTCACTGTGACGCTGGTCTGGCAGGCCGTTCATTTAGGAAAAGGTAAGGGAAGCTTCGTGTTTCTCACCGCCCCGTCATGTTCCCCTTGCATATTTCCCCTGTGTATTTCCTTATTAACAACTCCCTTCCATATCTGCGCTTCTTGTCAAGGCCGCGGAAAAGAAGAAAGTGAAGAAGATGTGAAAAGTCTCAATGCCACAGCTCAAAAGCAGCAGCCCAAGAACGAAGGGACTTTTATAAATGCGCTCAATGACGTGAATCAGAGTTATGAAAGCAGAAAGCAACAGAGTTCCAGGTCATTGGTACCTTTCACTGGAATTACGGAGAGTAGGTAACACTATTTATGTTAACAATGCGCAAAATTGCTTTTTATTAAACTGTTGTCCTGGAATTTTCCAGCCTGTTGGTTTTCCGTGGTCACTCAGGAAATGGTGATAAAAATTTAAGGTAAAACTGGGGATTTCTCACTTGCGAAATGTGCTAATGAAAAGGGAATGATATCAGGAATCAGGAAGGATTTGGTCCCTTGCATCTACAAAAGTGTGAAATATCGTAACATTCTGTTCATTTTTTTCAAATTAACTATAATTCACGACAATAAAAAAGTTACTTTTAGGAAAAAAATAAAGTTTGAGCTGCACGTAAGCGACAGTACTAACGGGGGGGGAAAAATGCGGTCGGTTTCCTCCCACATATATTAAATTTTATATTGGTGGTCAATCCCAGGAGTCTGAGAAAGGCTGAAGGGAGGGTTCCCCTCTCAAAACTAAGTAACAAAGCATCCTTTATTCAAAAATAAGCATCGCTTTCCAGTAACTGCCTCATTTCTTAGTGTGATTGAAACCTCTGCCTGTCAAAGTGAAATATTTCACCCGAGTACATGATGCTGCTACAGGATTGCCAGGCTTTGCTCCTTCACCATCCTGTAATCCCTGGTAGTTTGTTTCTAATCCTTAACTAAACAAAGTGGGTTTAGCTGAACAAACACTCCTAACAGGCATATAATTTTATTGTCTCTGAAAACAATAAAACCAGATATCCTTTCGCTACTTTGGCAACTGGAGAGACCTGAGGGAACAAGGGAGGAAAAGGTGAGGTTCGGAGCACCCGGGATGCTTGTTAACATCTGTAATGTTGTCTTGCAGGCAAAAAACTGAGCAGACACTGCTGCCAAAACGGAGGGACCTGTATCTTAGGGACTTTCTGTGCCTGCCTAAAGCATTTCACCGGCAGATACTGCGAACACGACGAGCGGCAAAGGTAAAAAAAAAAAAAAAATCAGACCAAAATGGGAGGAAAAGTGAACGAGGTGCTCTGGATGGTTGTTTTTGGGATCAGGGATGTACCAAATGTCTCCCTTATCGTTGGCAGCAACTGCGGCAGCATCGCCCACGGCGCCTGGGTGCTGAAGGGCTGCTGGCTGTGCCGGTGCGGCTACGGGACCCTGAACTGCCTCTCGGAAATAATGCGGGACAACTGCGGTAAGAAACGGCATCAAATCGAACATTTTTGTCCCTTGGGTGGCAGAATTCCTTCTGCAACGGTGGGGCACTCGGAGGATGCTGTGTGTGTGCTCTATTCAAACTTCTACAGTGGGATGCTTGGCTTCAGAGGATGCATTAGTGAAACAGTGAACAGCACCGCTGTTGCCTGCGTAGTGCATCACGTTAAATACTTTCAGATCTTTACAATTCTGTGCAGTAGGAAACTTTCCACCGCTCTAATTGAAAATTACAGAGATTAGGTATTTCTCTGCTCTGCAAAATCTGCACATCTATGGCTTCTCATTTAACCAGCACAACTGAACCTCATCCAAGCATACAAAATATGTTTCTTAGACATAAGAGAAAAAAACCAGTAGTGTAAACTGGTGTGGTGTACGTAAAAACAGTATTGTATTAGAGAAACAAGTACTGAAAACTTTCATGTTCTCACATAAACTACTTAAAACACAGAATCATCAATCGTAACATGAATGACAAAACTAGTCTGAACCTTATTTTAAGATCTGTACCCTCATAACGTTCATATACAGAGTTAGACAGAGCACACTTCACACAGAAAACACGTATTCATGACCTGATCAGTGTAAAGTAGTGCCGTCCAGTCTCCTGAAAAACACTGTATTTAAGCCTTTCTACATCATCCTGTGAAAATCCCCGAATAAACGGATGAATATTTTTTAATCAGCTAGAATAAAGATTTAAAGATTTGGTTTAACAGGTATTATTTTCCATGGAGAACTGGCTACTTTGATCCAGACTGTTTTCAATACTCTCGAGATGACTAATGAGGGTTTAACAATATTTCCACTTCAGTGGCAAAATCAGTGGGAAATATTCTTGCCCATTCCACCCATAGTGCCTTAATCTCATCTTGTGCTTTCCTTCGGTTGTGCCAATATCACTGGTTAGCAGGGTGAGAAAACAACAGATCTAAAGATATTCAAGATTCAGTTGTACCCCGATGGTGAGCTATAGCAGCCTCTTATTTCCTGGCCAGATTCCTACCTGAGTAGCAGTGTCTTGAACCTGTGACTCCTGAGTTATGCCACCAACTTAAATGTAAATGCAAATTTTACAATACCAGGTGACATTCCTATCCTTGCAACCCCAGACAAAAAAAAAAAATAAAACACCCAAAAATTAAAATCCACCACCACAACCACTTTTTCCTTGAAGTTTTCTATACTGAGCAATTACATGTAGCATGCAGCTTGCTCATTAAACTCTTCGGAAGAGTTAAATGCTGGGGTATTCACCTTTGAATCAGCCCTATTGTTTCCCATTAAAGGAGCAAAAGACATAATGGGCCTCCCCGAGCTCAGTAAAAGCAGTCTGCTGCTCACTGCTCTTGAGCTCAGCTTAAAGAAGACAATAAAAGGTGTCAGTGGAGAATCCTCTGAGCAGCAGCTCGGTGGCTTTCACGTAAATGAAGGTTTGGCTTTGTGCTTGTGCTGCAAGGAAGGGTTAAAAGCTGATATTCAGGCTCCAGTGCATACCTCTTGTGAAGTTCTTCCTCTTGCTTTTGCTTGGTATTTACTTTTGATTATTCTGAGATTAATGCCTGCAAGAGCTGATAAGTGCTATCAGTTGCTCCTCAAACGATCATTGATGGGACATCTATTTACATCTCTCCCCTGAGAATAGTCCCTTTGATTGGCTTTAACAGCTGATACCTTTAACTTAAGTACCTGTGAGATGTCAGAGGACTTTTCAAGTATGTTAGAAAGTCTTTGTTTTCAAATTTACATGTTTATTTATTAACCATCTTATTTTCTCGATTTTTTTTTTTTTTCAGAACTGAAATCAGAAAAGGAGGAAATCACCAGACTGTATTCTAATGGGTTAAGATTACAGCAAACAGTGTTTGCAGTCGCTTGCCTGCTCACCATCCTTCTGGAGTTCTGCTGCTGGCAGTTGTGAAACTGGACAAGGGGATATTTATGAGGGTTGATGTAACCCTCACCATGACTCATACATTTTTCTTTTCCTATGACCTACAGAAGACTCTTCTACCTACGTGTTGGAGACATATTAAGATATATTAATTCATGCCGAAACGCTTGGATTATTAGAAATTCAGATTATATAAATGAGAAGTATTTATTATTATATTATTATATTATTACTGCTATCAATGTCTGATTGTAACGATTCTTTATTTCTGAATTACTCTTCTTCCAGTGGAAGCAAACACCCCCTCAGTGGTCCATGCCTTAAGTATTGTAACTTATAGCAATTTCTTTTGTACACAGTACAAGTATTTTAACAAATAAAAGCTGATTTCATTCCCCAAAAGCCGTATGTTTAGCTTTACTTAAACTTGAAAACTCTCACCTGCCATTTGTCATTATACTGTATCCTGTAAGAAAAGGGCAGGGTGGAACAAACAATCAGAAATTTGAAGAGATAAGGAGGGTTTTAAGAATAGATATCTTTAAAACCCTAATATAGAGAAGAACTGTAAAGGTTACATCGTCTTTCAGGTTTTATTATTATTTATTATAACTTAATTGTACATATGCACAACTTCAGGTAGCAGTATATATCTTAAGAACACACAGCTGATGGTTATTTGTCTTTTGGGGATTTGTTTTATTTCACATCCTAGAAGTATCAGCTCCTCTTTTCTTTTTTAAAAGGACAGCAAAAAGCAATTTCATTTAACTTTTTCTAAAGCAAAGCTGTCTTGATTTATGTATCATTTAAATATGACTTTCTAGGCTGTAAAATACAAAATGCTTGGACATGTAAATGAATCTTCGTGCAGGTTTATAAAACAACAGAAACAGGTTTGTTTTGAAAGAATTGCAAAGAGAAGCCTAAAATTTACCTTTATCCTTTTAGAGTGGAGCTACCGCATAGAAACAATCTAATTCATAATTTTGTTGACTAGAAAGACGTTTTTGATGAAGAAAATCCTTGATGTCTTTTAAAAGTTCAGTGTCTTTAATCCTTAAAATTTTTAATTGATTTATTGTGTGCCACAAATCAAGATGTTCCAGTTATTAAGCAAAGAACAACATAATCACCAACAAATGACATAATACTGTGGGTGGCTTTCAACCTATGACTACTCATAAACAGACTTTTACAGGGAGTCATTGTGTAAAAACATATTCATAATAAATTTTGCAAAGGATTCAGACTGCTCCTTTCCACACTCTAGATTTGAGCTGAAAGAGAAGGCTTCTGACTCTTCATTGCATTAGAAATTCTTATTAGTTCCCTCAAACTGGTCTGTACCTCTATGCCTGTGTTTCCAGGGACAAGCTTAGGATAATTAAATATCAAAGAGAACAGCTGGAGGAAAATAGTCATGCCTTTATTTGTCAGATGTTGAAATTTCAGGAATGCCATTGTGAAAACATCTTGGCTTGCCATGGAGGGTACCTGAGAAGCTGTGGGCAATACAGCTTGCAGTGTGCCTCAAATTGTCTTTGCTTTTTCAAGGGAAGCAGCAAGATATGTGAAAAATACATACTGCAGGAAAAAGAAATCTGAAGTACATGCTTATATTTTATCCCTATGTGATAAACACACATAGCCACTAAAGATTGCAATTAACAAAAGGAAAGACTGCTTTAATACAGATTTTACAACAGAACAACTATTTCTGTTGCAATAACACCCACAGTAGATTTAATCTGGAAAAGCTGGTCTGGAATAACTCCTTATGTAGATGAGCCTATGTGCCTGCAACAGTCACCCTGATGGAGCTATTCATTGTTGGGTCAGCCTTTCTTGCAGAATTAGAGCAATTGAAAAGTCTAGAAAAGCCACATTTTCCTGCTGCACCAAAACATCAGCCCAGGGCATCAAATTGGATGCAGCACAGCTCAGCTCCTACAGCTGCAAAACACTGTGTGGGGAACTTGGATGGGTAAGTAATTCTGATTATACCAGTGCAAATTACGAAGGGCTCTGAATCCTAAATTCTGAAAATTTTCTCCAGAAGCAGTGACAGAAGGTTTTTTCCTTGCTTGTTTTTAAGATAACAGCTCCTTTTCTTCCTGTCCTATGCCATTGCATTCCGCTACTGGAAAAATCTGAAAATTACTGCTTCAGGAAGGTTTTATATCGACCATGCTGTGGCAGAACATTCCCCCAGTGATGGTTAGTTGTGGAAGAGACTCGTCTGTCTTTGTGTCAGAGCTCTGGAAGTTGGGAGAAGTTGTGAGAAGTTGTGAGAAGTGCAGAATGAAGCACAGAATCTGTTGTCCTTGCATATTTCTGCAGCGGAGGCAGCCACAGGAGCTGAGTTTGAGGAGAAACAGGTATCTCCTTAAGTTAAAGAAAAACAAGAGGAAGAAAAAAACAAAACTGCCTTCAGAAGCAGTCCCATGCATAGTCTTGTTTGCAAATAAAAATGTAACCAAGAGGGACCAAAAGAGAAAGAACTGAGAACAAAGGAAAGCACAGAGTCACAATCTTTGCTTAGGTTAAAACTGTCTCCGCTTTTATCTGTCTCCAGCTGTTTGCAAGAACAGATAAAAGAAAGCATTATTTTCCTCCCCAGCTACCATCTAGGCCTGGCCAACCTTCTAACACTGCAATTACAGGCACTCAGCTGAGGTTTGTTTATAGCAAACAGCAATGCTTGCTCTCCAGCCTCACGCTACATCCCGGGCCACTCTGTCAAACATGGCACGTCCCGGCAAAGTAGACATCTGTTGCCACAGGTTCATGCATATGCCCTCTCCACATGCAGCCACGTTTGGGGCAGGGGGAAGACCCTCAAAGAGAAATATTTATCAGATGATCCACGGGCCCCAGAGCCTTAGACCTTTGGCTGCTCACAGCTGACTCCAGAACTACAACAAATGGTGCGATTGCTCCAGGCTCCACCACTCCGGGGGCATCCCACAGCTGATAAGGACCCAGACTGGGGAGCAGTGTGTTGGAGGGGCTCCCTACTCCCCATGGTCAAGAGCCCCTGGAGCTGGAGCTCTGCTGCCAGGCACAGGTCCCCAGGGGGATTCTGCCATCTGCCTGTTTAAAGTGATTTCTTTTGCCCAAAATCCACGCAGTGCACCGAGGTTTCCCCACACAAACCTGGAAAGCTAAACTTGCAGGTACCAGATGCTGAGAAAGTGTCACTCATCTGTCTCTCTGAGTTTATCTCCCAAGGTGACTTTACACCTAGCAAGTAAAGTTTCCAGGCTCATTCTTCAGCCTGGAAATGTTTGTTCCTGATGATTTTTTCATGACCAATCCTTCCATCGGTACTTTGGACTCATCAGCACTTGTTTTCTTCATGCTGTGTTTTGGGGTTCCCAAAGGAGATGAAAATTGAACTGAATCCTGCTAAAGAAAGGAATTTTATGATTAGGAATAGATATTTAATTTAAATTCTAAGGAACCGGTGCACCAAGGTTCAAGCTGCAACAAATTCCTGTCAAAAACTACATATTTTATTTGAATGGCCAAACTTTTATCCAACAACCTTAACAGCAGATGAAAACATTTTCTTTCTTAGAAAGTTCATTCCAGCAACATTTCCAAAAAAGCTGTGAAATTTTTTCAATGAGAAACTAATTCAAAATTACAGGGTTTTGCACAAAACAAAAAAGCTGTCATGTACTCCTAGCAAGGAGTAAAGTTGCCCCTGGGAAGTGTTAATGGTACCCATAGGTGCCAGTAGCCTTCCCTAGTCTAGTGAAAAAGGCCTGTTATTCCCAGCCAGCCAAAAAGAGGATTAGAAGTAATTCCCAGAATGGTTTATGCAGAGTTGTTTGGTTTTTTGTTTTGTTTTTTTGTTTTTTAATTGGTTTATATGAGATGGCTGAGGTTTACCCCCACATATTTCACCACTAAACTTTCATTTATTTTAACAGTGTGTCAGCAGGCTGTATGTCCAGATCATTACACCCACCAGCTTCCTATCATGATCAAATACACAACAACTTTATATTTTATCTTCCATCTATTGGGAGGGTGATATAATACAGCAGGCTGGCTCATGTACTGAGTAGCCCTGTGAATCACAGAATCAAAGATTCACGGAACATCCTGAGCTGGGAAGTACCCATAAGGATCACCAAGCCTGACTCCTGTATCCACACGGGGGATTAACCTAAAAGTTAAACCATATATTTAAGAGCATTGTCCAAGGTTACAGGGGTATGTCTTGTGGAGGTCTACCTAGACACCCTGCAATCATCACCTGTAATTCACCTTCTGCTCACCTTTTACATCATGGTCATGTATAACTGTGGGAGAATTAATGACACCCCAGCAGCTGTATACTTGCACTCTGCAAAACTACCCAAGCTTTACTGAGTTACCCTTTGTGATTGCAAAGCACATTCTTGGTCAGAGAAGATATTAAAACATGTCATTCCCCCCACATTTGGCTGATTGGCCTTGTCCTTGGCTGTTGCTGCTCTCAGGGTGACTTCTTGATAAGGACGTGAAGCTGCCATATGCCACTGGAATAAAACCAGATGCCTAATGCATGTTGGGCCCAGCATTTGTCTTCAGGTACATGCTGGCACAGCAATAGCTTTTATTAGCAGCTGCCTTCATCTTCTGCAGCCCAACCACATCTTTACAAAACCACACTTTATAATCCAGCCTGTGGGGCTTCAGTTTGGATATTATTTGCTTTGTGATGTTTGGATGAAATGCTGGTGATGGTTTATGCAGAGTTGTTTGGGGTTTTTGTTTTGTTTTGTTTTTTAATTGGCATATGTGAGATGGCTAAGATTTACCCCCACATATTTCACTACTGAACTTTCATTGACTCTAACAGTGTGTCAGCAGGCTGTATGTCCAGATCATTACACCCACCAGTTTCAGACACTGCTTCAGGGACAGAAGCACTGGTAAAGGCTCAAAAACAAGCCCTCAGAAAGGCACTGGCATTGCAGTAATAGTTAGAGAAAGCACATGTTCCAGCTGAGCCTCCAGCAGCTGGTTCCATGGACTCAGGTCTCCTTCTCTGCCAGCTGAGATAACTCTCTGAGCTTCACATGTTGCCTGGGGCAGAGCAGGGCACCTCTCACCTGGCACAGAGGTTTGTGAGCAAAAATAGACACACAGCCTGCCGTGCTTCAAACCACAAGACTGGGTTTGGCAGGATTGAGAGAGACATTTTCAACCCATCCATCAAGAGTTTTCTGTCACTGGACAGCACAGCAGTGCTGAACATCAGCTTCCTTTACAGGACTGGCACACAACATCCTGCATCTCTCACCAGCAATGTGTTCTTTTGCCTCTTGCCTGCAATATGATGTCTGCCCACTAAAAAGAAAGCTTCATATGACTCACACTACTTATAAATCATTGTAAAAGGTTTTTTTAAAATAATAAGAATTATTAATAAGAATAAAATAAGAAATAAATAATATTTCTTCTTTATAATAATATAATAAGAAATAAATAATATATTTATATTATAATAAATATATTTGTAACAAACCTGGGTAGAGCCCTTCCCAAATCTTTGCTCGTGAAGCCTGGCCATGGAATAAATATATAAATTTAATAATAAGAAGAAAAATAAGAATAAGAAAATAATAAGAAAAAAATAAGAAAAAAATCACTTATATAGGCCAAAGAAATAGACAGTTCTGCCTCCTGTACTGTCATAAAATTTCTAGTCCAAGCCTAGAAAGTTCTGTGGGGAAAGTTGTGCTTCTGGTTTTCATATCAACATTTTGGTAACGTAGCTGGAATTTCCTATTGCCTTCAAACATTGCTCTTTAGGGGAAAGAAGAAGTATAGCAGCATGCTTCCTGCTCTGTGTCTCTGCCTTCCCCTGCTCTTCACAGAGGCTTTTCACAAAACCCCAGCACTTGTCTGTGTGGACACGTGAGAAGCAATCCTGTGGAAAAAAAAAAAGACTTGTGCAGAAACAACGTGCAGCACAACATCTCCAGCAGTGTGATAACACCCAACAAAAGCCAATCCAGTCCATTCCTATACTGTGTTCTCCTTTTATCTGACCACAGCCTGTCATTAGCTGTGCTAACCAAAAACAACTGGAGAAGTTCAACAGTGCGGGAATATCCGCAGACCAAACTCCAGCCCAACAGCTGGAACAGGGAATCACCTGTGCAGGTAAAACTAAGCATGAAATGTGAATTCCAGGAGCCAGTGTTGCAACTTTCTCAAGTAGTTTGAGTTGATAATAAGACCATGAAGGCATTTGTCTGCTGTTCTCTTTGTACCTGTATCAGACACAGACATGCAGGTCCACTCACTCACCCATCCAAAATTTTCTTTTCTGGTTCTACTGGCCTAGTTTCCAGGTAGAGCATCTTTGCTGGCAGAGGGATGTAGCAGAGACATGCAGCAAAGGTGAGGGAGAGCCCACAGTTAGACAAGCCAAAACTGGTTACACAGTCACTGCTTTAACGTTAATAGCTTAATTAGTTAGAAAGATTGTGGGTTGTCTGATCCTGAAATGCAAAGGTAATGGGAAAAATTAAAAGCCAATGGGCAGAAAATTTGCTTGTGAGTTTCCATTGCAGTGTGTAAGCAGCACAAAATCCCATGGGAACAAGAGAAAAGATAATTATTTACTTGGCAGTAGTAACACTATTAATGGAATATTACAGAGCGTTTTGTCACCTTCAGTTCATAAAGGATATTGAAATTTGTAGAATTTTCAGGAAAAAATATATAGGTGTCATTTAAGATACGAAAATATACACTACAGTGAAAAGCACAGCAGATTCAGTTCATTATGAAAGCAAGAATTATGAGTAACTCGTTCCCCCAGAGTTCACACGGGAAGATACTCAGTCCCATAATTTTGTCGAACTGACAGAGCTATTTTGACTGTTTACACAGCAAGTACCCCAACAAAGCCAATGTAGCTTCCACCAGGAGACAAACACACCATTCATCACCAGTGGTTGGAATTTAGATTCACCCAGTATTTGCAGAGAGGCTGCTGAGAAGGAGACTAAAAGTCCACCAAGCCAAGAACTGGCACTGCATCATGCATATTGGTGTGTGTCCAGCCAGTGAAGGCAATTCTGGGGCAGGTTGTGATGCCACAACCACTGAAGGTTCCACAAGTGGAGAAATCCCAAAGTGATGCCACAACCACTGAAGGTTCCACAAGTGGAGAAAGAGAAACCCCAAAGAAACGGTGCGAGGAAGATGAGACGTTATTTGCAAGCTCTGCATTGATTCACTGCAAACAAGAACATGAAAAGTCACGGGCATGAATTGCAACCAACATCACCGTGTTAAAATGCATTTGTATTATTGGTAGTGTGCAGGTTGTATTGTGCCTACAAGCCCTGACCAAGACTGGGATTTTGCTGTGGTAGGCACTGTACAAATGCTGACACACTGATGGATTATTTTCTGACAGCTAACAAAGCGTCTGCCACCACAGAGTCTGGCTCCATACTCCGAGGCAAAACCCTCAGCATGCACACACTCCTTCCTCAGTCATGTTTTTATCTGTCCTGTTGGTTTTGAGGTTTATTTTCCATCTCCTCTGCACTGCTCCTGGATCACAACACCAGCACAGGCGCCACTCACCAGGAGATGGCATCATTAGAAGACAATAACTCTTAAACTTTGCAGTCAGATACGAGTGTGAGACTGAACGCAGCACTAATGAATGCCTTCCCGAGCCTCACAGTGCTGATAAAACCTGACATTGCCAAGGCAAACCACAGCAAGTGTTTGAATGCAAGGTGTGAATTCTTTAAACCTAATTTTCAAAAGATGAAGCTGCTATTATGTGCTGCTTTGGCTGCTAACTGTGTAACTCCCTTTATGTGCTAAGGCTGCTCATATTGTCCACACTTAGCAAAGACTGTTCTTACAGTTACTGTCGAATCAATGAGAGGGAGTTTTTCGGAGGCAATTAGGAGAAAGAAAAATCCTGGGCTGGTAAAAGGAGCATACAATTACAGAAATGTTATCACAGAACTGAAGTTATGGGCAATAACAGATATTTTTTTTTCAAGTGGCTTTCATATCACCATTCTACTCATGTTAAATCAAACTTGCAGTGAGTGAATAAGCTCTGTCTGACCTAGTGCATGGATGAGTAGTGATTCTTGTATCACTGTGCAAAGACTTAGAGAAAGTGAAATAATTACCTTTAATCTTACTGTTCTATCAAAGAGACCGAGGAACCCACTTGCTGGGTTAAGTGTGTCAGAAAGACAAATTATACCAGCCCTGTGTGCATGGATTCTGAGGTGCTGAATACTAATTTTAAAGGAATTTTATCAGATAGCCAGATGAAAAGAAGTAACAGGGACCTGTTACTTTTCAAGAGTATATGCTTTGCCTGACTGCTGGCAATTAAAGTTTGACAGCTTGTCAAGATAAACATACAAAATAGGCTTGAAAATATTTGTTTGCAAAATCACCATTTCATGTAAATATTCAGATCTTGGAACATTTTATAGAGCGGAGGTAGAAAAAAAGATTATTGTATTTTGATAATATCTTTTGGAGACACCATAAATAAGCACAAGATGATAGGTTAATTAAAGCACTTCACAGAGCTCAGCCTTATGGATGGATGATAAAGAGGAAAATGTGTCAGTGCGTGAAATAACATTCCCAAGAGATAAATTAGTTATCTGCTGCTGCATATATTGTTTTTCCTTAACACTTTCCTGCACTGACCTTGATGTTCTGCATATGTGATTATCTTAGTTGCAATAAAAATATTTCTCTAATAGCTCAAACTATATTGAGACAGGAGCTGTCATAGATGTTACCTGGTCTCCTTTGCTGTATCTTTTTTTCCTGAATACTGGTGAGAACTGCTGCTAGGCAAACTAGAGGGTTTCTTCAACCTTATAAAAAGCTGTGAGTAAACAGCCCTGCCTGTGATAACGTTCTCAGGAATTAAGAGTAAAAATGAGACTGGTACTCTAGTTATGCCAGCGTACCCCACACCACAGAAACACTAAGGTCAGGATAAACTGTGTGGTGCTCTGGGCAGTAAACTGCTTTCTTTTAATGAGTTGAGGAAAAGTCTATGTTGGATGCCCATTTTCCATCTTCATGCAACATCCTTAAGGGCACAGCTAAGCTGATATCACACCCATGCACCCATTAAACAGAAGGCAGCAAAAACCCCACAGGTTTTTACCTCTTCAGACAAGAATATTCCGTGTATTGACATAATGCTGTCTGTCTCTCTACCTATTTGTTCTCTCCCTGCCATAACCTGACTGCAAACCCATAGGCATTCCACAAGTGCTACCCCTTCATTTCCAAACAGCACGGTCAACCCATCTTCATTCTTGATATGTAGAAGTGTTTCCTGCCCAAAATGCTTTTTAGCTGGAACGTGGAGCTGACACACACTCACAGAGCTGTGGAGGATAATTCAAAATTAAACCCAAAAGACCCAAGATCTGATTTCTAACTCTTCTGTAAAGAAAAGGAACAGAGAAGAGCCAAGGGAGGTGGATTTCAGGAACATCCTGAAGATAAGGCAGGCAAAGATCAGCTCTGAGAGCCAGCTGATCAAAAAAGAAATCTGAGTGACTTTTCTTTTCGGATTTAAGGATCAATTTAGGGAAGAAAAAATGCAGGAGCAATATCATACTTCAGAGCCTGGCAAATACTACTCACCATCCTTAATCCAGTCAACAGAAACATAACAGGAAGAATTTTTCAGTTATGGCTGAAACTTCCAACAGATGATTCTACAGATAGTGGGTAGGATTTCATTTTGGTTGAAGGGTCTGTGCTTCTCCACAGACTGGCTTGCAGCACATTTCCTTGATCCCCTTCTTATTCTCTACTAGCATTTGTGTTTCAGGCAGGAATGACAACCCAGAATCCATGACTAACATGTTTTTCACCATTTTTGCAGTTGCTTGGTTAAAAAAAATCACCCCAAATTTCTCCACCGTGAGTGGTTGCACAGTGACCACAAGCCTGGAAATTCATGCCAGAACATCAGTCTGTAAAGGAGAGGTTGGTTTCTTTATAGTATGTGGTGAAAACCTGAAGCATCCCTCTTGTTGTTTAGTGAGGTTTAAGAATGCTGAGATATGTACAAAACACAAAGGAGCAAATCATGGGTACAGATGTGAAGTCACAGGGTGTAGGGACCGTGTTACTTGAAGAAGGAGTCATTAACATAAGTGTTAGATTTGCACATTTTATTTTTATTACATTTATTACATTTTATTTATTACCTTACGTGGTTTGCCTTGGTCCATGCAGTCTCCTAATGCAGCTGGTTAGAGGAACAGCTCAAGGACACAAGTTTGTAGATAACTTCAGCACCAGCTCATGGCAAAACCATGGCAGAAAAGAGGGAAATGGTCATATAAGAGCAGTAACTTCCAGGAACATAACAGGAGCTCAACCAAATTCCCCAAAAGGCCCAATGTCCTTGAAAATAAGTGGTCAACTCCCTTATAGTCTTGAAAAAAATCAGTTTAGAAATAGTGGCAGGACTGCTGAAAGACACCTCCAAAGGATGAACGTAAACAGGATCTATTTTTGTGATGAGAACCACAAATGTCTGTCAACTGCCTACACGAGGTTGTGAATATGAAGTCAAATAAATGGGGGAGTTATAAGGGATTCCAGCTTGCCAAGGTCAGAGGAAGCATTGGTACTGATTTCATGGGGCTCACATTATGTTGAAGGAGGTTACTATTTCAGGCCTATTTCTTTTATAGGGCCGCTGATTTACGTGGTTACCTTGACACTAGCATGTAAGAGGGATGTTTTGCTCTCCCTGCATCAACAGTCTCCTTTGTCCATGTGGCTTTTCATTTTCAGAGCTGCTAAGTACTCATCAAAGTGTGTTCTGGCTGCTGACCCCAAGAATATCTACATGACTTGTGGCACAGTTTGAAAAAAGAGCAGAGGCAACAGGAGTAAAACCCACTCAAAGAGTTCTCAGAGATTTCCCCACTTTCGTGTCTTCGCCCTACTAGTCTGAGGCACTCAAGCTAATGCACTTCCACTAGGAAATTCTACAATCTCCAATGCCTTTATCCATTAGGCAACCCTCTGACAGGAAAGACAGACATTGACTTAGATTCCTGAGATCTATTTGAAAGACAAAATATACAGCATTAGTGTATTCAAAGGCAGAAGGCAACTGATACATAATATAGTCCACTAGGGTCAGGTTCTCTCATCACATTAAAATAGGTAGAAAGTACTGGAGAGAGATTAAAAAAGAAAAAAATAAGGAAAAAAAAAAAAGACTGGCTTTAAACATGAAGTAGTGCAGCAAACATCTCTGCTGAGTGGTGAAGTCCAGTTATCCTGATCAGAAATGACAGTGACATGAAAACTGTCAAGAAAACTCTTCCCTTCAAGACAAAACAAATTTAAACACAGGTGGGAAGCAAGAAGTATATTGCCTCCTGGTGATTATAGGTCTTGTTCCAGATATAAATAATCTTTCAGTGCTTAGAAGTTTCTAGTTTTGTTATTAATGAAGTTATTGATTCTTTTGCAAACCTGTCAGAACAAGGTTGCCCCTATCGTCTGTCCTCATATGGAATCATAGAATCTTGGAATACTTTGGGTTGGAAGGGATCTTTAAAGGTCATCTAATCCTAAGCCCCTGTCGTAGGCAGTGACACCTTCCACTTAGATCAGGTTGCTCAGATCCCAGTCCCACCTGACCTTGAATGTTTCCAGAGATAATGCATCTACCATGTCCTTGGGCAACCTGTTCCAGCGTTTCACCAGCCTCATCATAAAAAATTTCTTCCTTTTATCTAGTTTGAATTTACTCTCTTTTGGTTTACAACCATCACCTCTCGTCCTATCGCAACAGGCCCTGCTAAAAAACCTGACCCCATCCCTCTCATAGGCCCCCTTTAAGTATTGAAAGTATTAAGTATTAAATGTCTTCTTCAGGTTAAACAGCCTCAACCCTTTCAGCCTTTCCTCACAGGAGAGGTGCTTCTGCCCTCTGACATTTTTGTGGCCATCCAGGCAATTCCTTACCCAACAAACATTCCACACCCTCCAAATCCACCTCTCTGCAGTTTAGAGAGAAGGGTGTTATCAGGGCTTGTGTCACAGGCCTTACAGATGTTGGGATAGATGACATCCATGGCTCTTCCCTTGTCCACTGATGGGTCACTCCATCACAGAAGGCCACTGAGGTGCTCAGGCAGGACTTGCCCTTGGTGAAGCTGTGCTGGTTGCCTTGAATCACCTCCCTGCTCTCCATGTGCCATAGCACAGCTTCAAGCAGGACCTGTTCCATGATCTTCCCAGCCACGGGTGGGAGACTGACAGGCCAGTAGTTCCCGGAGTCTTCCTTTTTAAGGATGGGCACGATGGTTGGCTCCTTCCAGTCACCTGGAAGTTCACCTGACTGCCACACCTTTTCAAACAGAATGGAGAGGGGCTTGGTGGCTGCATCAGCCAATTCCCTCAGGACATATCAGGTCCCAAAGACTTCTGTATATTCAGATCCCTCATGTGGTCATGAACCTGATCTTTATTTACAGTGGGAATTACTTTGCTCCCCCAGGCCCTGCCTTGAAGTCCATTTACTGGAGAGGGGGGGAGAAGAGAGATTGACATTGAAAACCGAGGCAAAAAGTTGTTGAGCACCTTAGCTGTCTCCTCACCCATTGTTTGACAGTCATGCCAGTCCCATTAGGGTTGGATCCATTCATATTTTTAGCTAGAGCAACAGGAAGACAACATGATATTCCAGGGAGCAGAGAAAACTACAGGGATCTGCTTTGAAAACACCCCTACACACTGACATGATTCTATAGAACTCTCTGACCATATTCAATCTTGTACTCAGTTCCTGAAAAGAGAGATTATTTTCAGGATAAAGCAACTCCAGAGCAACTTTAGCACAGGTCAAAGTCACACTGAAGAAATTTTGCCTCCAAGTTAAAGTTGTATAATACAGCTTTTTAAGGTTCTTTTGGCAATTGCTAGGGATATAATAGCTCCTTACATGAACTCGATTTATATGTCTGACACATTAAACATATTAAGATTTTGTCAGCAATACATATGTATACAACAGACAAGGAAAGACTTTGTCCTGCTCATGCTCAGAAAAAAGTTCCCAGCTGATACAACTTATCATTCCCTTTTTTTCCTTGCATTTCAAGTTAATGTGGTCCTCTTTCAACAACTATGAACAAAAGATTCAGCTTTTGATACATGATATTAGGCATTTAAATCCGTGCTTAGGAAGAGGTCTAAGTGGTCTAATTGGCCATAGCACTCACACTTAAAAGTATTTATTCTCTGTACTAATCTGCATTATCTATATGCACTAATGCAAAGGCAAAGAAACAGGAAAAAAAAAACCAAACCAACACTTCTATTTGCTTTCATCCATCCTTAAAGCTTGGCTGTTTCACAGATGACAGATCTGTGTCTCCAAACTATTGGCAACTAAACAAGCAGAGCTTTTGCAGCACTGGGATGCCAAAGTCCACTGCTCTGAAATGGCCCAGGCCACTCTTTGCTCTCTTGCAGTTATATGATCTTAATCTGCCATGACTTAAGTTTCACTTAACACATACCTGGTACCTTGGTAATCTTGCCACCAATCTTTGCTCACTCAGGATGGTTTTAGCAAGAGACTGTTGCAGTGGCAGCTTCTAAGAGCTGATGGTCAGTTTGGGTCTCACTGTTTACAAGAAACACGTTGGTGACAACCTTTCATATCAGACATTACTTTTCACGGCTGGGTTGAGTGCAAGGGTTGAAATCAGATTTATTTCCAGGGAGCACAGAATGGGCCCTCAGCTCTCACATTCATGTCCAAACTCTCAGGCCAGCCAGAATAAAGTCTGGGCTGTCTTTTTAATGCGAAGTGATACAGTCTTAATAGGAGCCAAGAAGCAGCAAAAGAGAGTCTGTTTATCATTTTGGTTAATTGGCAAGGTAAAGCCCTGAGATGCAACCCAGCCAGAGCCCTTCCCCCTGGTAGAGTGGAAAGCACCTACAACTGTGTTTGGTTCTAAGTAGAGTTTGAGTTTAATTAAAAGTGGGGTTCAGCTGGGGCACAGCAGGGGCACACCTACACTGTCCTTGAGGTATTTATACCAGCACTGCAACCACAGATTTATCCATGACGATTAAATTTACTTTTAAAAGCAAATAGGAATGCATAGGGACCTTTATCACCCTTCTTCTTACCTTACCTTCTTCCCAAGTAAAATAGTTCAAACGCATCCAAAGATGATCTTGAGCTTCTATAAAGAAAACAGTGAAGTGGTATTTGCCTCTGTCACAGGTACAGAATGGTCAGACACTGAAGTTCTGTGAAATATTAAAAGAAGATTAAAATGTTGTGCAATTAATGTGCTACCCTAACTCTCTGCTTTCCTATCACTAAAGTATCTGACATTACACCATGGAAATTAACACCAAAAACAAAGTCTCTGTTGACCTTTGCTAATTTTCTAGCAGTGAGTTTGAAGTCTCCAACAGCTTCAGGTCACCCCATTTAACTTTATCTAACAGAATCACCTAAAATTTGGCTATATAGGATCTGTAATGCTATAAAAAAAAGACAAGAGGCTGCATTCCCATTTCTCTCCTCAATTTGCATGCCCACAACCCCCATTCAAACAGTATGTGCAGTGGGGCATACTCTGCACTGGCTGATTTTAACAGAAGATCAAAAACCTCTTTCCTACATTCATTAAACTGATGCCTGAGGGTGTCTAAGGCAATTTTGTTCCTAACTCTGGTGCCATAGTAAGACGAAAAACATCCAGGGCAAAATTGCAGGCAGAATTGCAGGCAAATTCAACACATCATCACAGAAGCCTTTCTGGACAGGTCACTGTAGAAGTTCATTTGGACTGCAAGGTAATTTCAAACACATGGGAGTGCTCAGAGAGAGAAGGTGACACCAGTAGCCTTTTCCTTCCTTTGCAGCGAAATTCCCCCCTGCAGTGCATGGAGCCAGGCTAATTACACTTCCCTGGGAAAGCATCTGTCTATCTGGCAGCTCCAGTGGGGAAATTTCAGCCTAATTCAGCTTAAACTGCTCGAAAACTTTACAGTCCTGGAGAAAACAGGATCACGAAAAAGCTGCAGGCAGGCAATTAACAGGAGAATTAGAAAAAGGTACTAGTGGATCTTACATATCTAATTTTTCTGATCTGTCACAAAGGCAATATCATGATTACAATAAACACTAAGCAATCTCTAG
The DNA here is from genome assembly GCF_003984885.1 of Neopelma chrysocephalum. NCBI lineage: Eukaryota > Metazoa > Chordata > Aves > Passeriformes > Pipridae > Neopelma > Neopelma chrysocephalum. Next base: position 63,013 of record NW_020925659.1, on the reverse strand, counting down.
AAAGGTTTTGGGTGTCATGTAAGTGGTGTCCATAAGAAGTCTCACTCAGCTAATAAAACATGTCAACTCTTCAGTCTGCTGCTTTACTGTCCTTGAGATTATCCTGTAAGTGGCATTATAAAGAAAACTGAAGTGTTTCATAGGCATGGATGATGTGATGTATGCAGAATGCATCCAGGATGCATTAAGAGGAAAAATCCAGAGTGTACATAAAAGATATTCTTGTATACAAAGAGGAATTCCCATTCCTACTTAATCCTGATTTTTTTTTCTGTTCTTTAAGCAAGTCCCCACTGGAGCACTAGAACAGCCAGTCTGACGTTTTTTTTCAAAGGCAAGTTTTAAAACCCTCCCACTGTAATTATTTGCAGAAGCACGAAAACCAGTTAACAACCAGCCTTCCCGGGAAGATAGACACCTAAACCAAGACTCCTCCTACCTACCATCTAAGTCATCTGCTCCATTCTGGAATTTGTGAAGCTTGGAGAAGGCTGCTAAGGCTGCTGTGACCTCTCCTGCTCCTAGACCGAGGAGGACAAAGTCCAATAGCAACAGAAATCCTCCCTCAGCTTATAACTCCCACTGCATCAGTCAAGAATTAGAAGGATGTGAGTACCAGATGCCCAGCTAATACAAAAGAAAGCTACCCCAAAACACAGCACAGCATCTGCTTGTAAAACTTACCTCTCTGGATTTTATTTTCTCTATCACCAAAGAGAAAAGAGGCATGAGGTGTTCACTTAATTGGCAAGCTTGTGTAGATTCTGTACAACGTCTTTTCCTTTCACCTCCTCTTCCTTAGGGTCAGGTCTAAGAATGCACACAGAGTGAAGGGGCCAGGCTGACAAAATACAGCTAAATGTACCAGGATTACTTGTGCAAGAGTAAGAGCTGACTGCTGCTTTTATTTCCAACTCTCCCACACATGGACAGCAGCACACAGCCAGAGCATCAAGGCAGAATTTGATGGCTGAAGGTGGTAACAGCCCGGGCCCCCCAAAGGTTTACACTTTGTCAGATACTTTGCAGATTCTTCTGTGTTGTCTGCTAAGCAGGTGTTTGCAGGAACTTTGGCAAACTGGAGATGAGAGCTGTTGTACAAGCAGGTCCTGGTGAGCAGCTCTGAGACTTGCTTGTGAAGTAAACAGTGGTTGACGTGCAGAAATACCTGTTCTGGTCTGATGATCCCGGGCGCTGAAGTTCCCTCCTGAAACTAGATCTTTGCAAAAGTTTATGGAAGGTATTGCCCACATTATACCATAAAAAAAACCCAAAACCAAAAAACCCAAGCAAACAAACAAACCCACCACCAGCCCCCCAAAAAACCAAACAAGGAACACCAAACAAACCAAAACAAAACCAAACCTCGAATTTGTTGCAATGTTGGCTAGTTGTGTTCAGTGAGAAGGGAAAATTACTCAAGCCCTGAGTCAAATAATGGCAAGGAAGCAGTTGTGCTGCTCTGCAACACCAGGGTGCTCAGCACCACTGCTGCACCAAGCCTGGGCATCAAACTCTCTTTATAGCACCATATTATTCTAATATCCACCCAGCAAATCGTATTTATTTGTGATCTCCAAAGCCAGCCAGAGTTTGAGCTGGTTTTCCAAAAGTAGAACAATCAACTTTACCCATGATATGTTTTCTTTTTTTCAATGCCACATGTGTGAAAGGGTTCTAAATCTCTGAGACCACCTTACCTTTGTTATCACACGTGTGGAGGGAAGAGTTGATTTCTGTGTTTTCATACCATAAGAGACGGAACAACACATTAGAGAATGTTAATAGGTGCTGGTTTTAAGGGGTTAAATGAAGTCACGAGTATTTGGAAATAGCTGGAACTTTCCTTTACAGAGAAAGGCTGCAGCTGCTGGGTTTTGCACAGGGTTTTCTCCTGCAAAACAGACTGCAGAAAAAATAAATAAGCAAATATGAACTACAGAAAGCATCCATCTAATGGCTGCTGCTTTTACTACTTGGTGTCTGAAAAATTACGACAAAGGAAGGTTAAAATAATCAGCAGTGGTATAAGTACTACTTAAGCCAGCAGTCACATATGGTGTATTAGCAATGTAGATGGATTTAATGAAAACTGAGATCAGTGCAGGCATCTGTCGTCAGCCAAACCTACAAAATATTTCCCTCAGAAAATGAAATGTAATGATACAAGTGTTCATCTGTAATAGAGTTATAACAACTCCAAATGGTAAAACTAGTGCTGGTCTGATGCATTTCATCAGCTGACACTAACCAAGCAGACAATTCCTGTGACAATTGCCTTGAAGAGAACAGACTGTGCAATGGGTCATAATCAAGCACACATCCTTAGATTAACAGCTCCAGAGCACCGCATACTCCTGTAAGTCATCCTGTAAAGCAAAACCAAGCATGATTTGTCACACCCTTTCAGCCTCCATTACAGCTAAGAATTTTTCGAGCTTCGTAGGGAGATTATTAAAATTGATAACACCAGCATGCATTTTAAAGAAAATGCTCCTCACTTGCCAAGTCGTGCTCTTTGAGGTATCTGCCAGTGTGGGAGGGATGCGTGCTCTCAAGGGGGCCTGTGTTTCATGGTCATCTCAGGCAGGGGGCTGCAAAGTTCATTAAATGATCTTATCTTGCTGCTGGTTCTGTTCAAAATAGCCTCGATACGATGAAGGATTTATGTTACCTCCACTTCAAATAAAAAGTACCGAGGGATGCATTTCATTACTGCCCTGTGACACTGGAGAAGCCGGGGCTGCAGTGGTAATACTCCTCATTTGTTTGTGTGACACGGAGGATTTATTTGCAAGAGGAGTCCGGCTCCAAAGGTAAGGAAGTGTTTGGTTTTTGTAGTGAGTTTTCCATAATAATGACAACGAGAAATGCATTTGTTCTCTAACTTAAACTCTCACAAAATTATGTTCTAGGAAAGATGAGAGTGTGAGGAAAATGCCAGGGAAGAGTGCCCAGTTTAGCAGAATTCTGAGGAAGCTGAGCAGCATTGATACAGAAAAAATATTTACGGATAATTTCCACGCCACAATCCTGAATAAAACACCAAGAGATATGGCTGTACATTCTCAGCTGATGTGTTAAATGGTGCCCAAGGTTTCACACACACGCTCGTGTCTCAAAGGTTTTTTAACAGAGATCTGCTGCCGAGAGACTTTTTAATTCTTTTTAAGGTGGTAGACACCTTCACACGAATCAGAATAGGTTTCTCTTGCATGTTTTCTCTGAATTGGATGATCTAATGAAGAACATGGGCCCTGGGCAAGATTTATCTTTTTTGACCCTAGACCATTGAGTCTTCTGGCGCTCAAAAATCAAAAAACAAAGCAAAGTGTGTTCAAGATCCTTGACTAATAAATATTAATTTATTCTATATACTTGATCTTATGAATTCAGTAGTTCACAGGAGCAGACTTCAAATGTACCTGGCAGTGGGGAAAATCTGATGATCAGGAACAATATTTGATCTCAAAAGCAAACCTCAACCGCTTCAAATGTGCTTTAGATACTGAAAATTAAAAGTCAGTAGAAGTCGAACAAATCCATAGAAAGCTCAGGAAAGGCATTTGGGCATTCTGTACTGCACAAGGAATGCCTGTTCTCCTCAGAGGCTCATCCCTGTGCCACTGCCACCAGAGTCCTGGCTGTGTGTGCCCTGGGTAGGGGGTGTGGGAGCCAGGGGCAGGGAGTGGGGGGACCTGGGGAGCAGAGGGGCTGATGGAAAGCTCCTCCAGGGATAGTCTAGTGAGACCTGCAGGAGTGGAGTTTTGGGCAGCACAGTATGAAAAAGCCACTGATCTATTAGGGAGCATCCACAGGAGGGCCACGAGGACGGTGAAGGGTCTGGAGGCAAAGCCTTATGAGGAGCTGCTGAGGCCACTTGGTTTGAGGGGAGACCTCATTGCCTTCTTTAACACCCTCATGAGAGGCAGATACTCATCTCTTCACTCTCGAGACCAGTGACAGGACTTGAGGAAATGGCCTGAAGCTGAGGCAGGGAAGGTTTAGGTTGGATATCAGGGAAAAGTTCTTCCCCCAGAGGGTGGCTGAGCACTGGAACAGGCTCCCCAAGCCTGACAGAGGTCAATAAGTGTTTAGAAAATGCTCTCAGGCACATGTTGTGATTATTGGGGAGTGTCCTGCACAGGATCAGGAGCTGGACTCGACGATTCTGATGGGTCCCTTCCAACTCAGAATGTTCTGTGATTCTGCGAAACACAGTTGCAGCAAGAAGTGGAGAGAGATTTTCCAAATGGAACAACAGAACTGAGGAAACCAGCCAGAAAGGTGTTTGAAAACAGAGTTCTGAATCAGTCAGGCTAGGTTGGAGGACTGGCATGGGAGGTGGAGAGCAGTGTGTAACAATATGAGATGCAAAAACCACACAGCTACCACAAGCCTTGCCTTAATATATTTCTTTGTCATAAAGGTGTCATGTGAGTGGAGGTCCAAATTTTGTTACAGTGCAAAGTATTTGAAGAATAGTTATTCTCTATATCACAAAAATAGACTCAGACCCATCAGCTTTCCACAGAAAAGCAATAATGGGCTGTGGGAATAAGAAACAAGAGAATGGTTGAATAGAGATTTCTACGTAGTGCCTGAGTGCAAACATTTCAGCTTACATACTAAAACTGTTAAACTTGCCTGTTAGAATTGATTTGCTAGACACACACCTGTAACTCCTACTAGTATTGCTCAGTCACATGTCAATATAGTTGTCATTTCCATACGCTGAAAAATCCCACTACATGCAAAAAGTCCAATTAAATTGATTGAAGTTTATATGCAGAGAACTGACTGATCACACATCCTGGCAAGAGCACGTACTTCAAATTCTGCCAAGCTAGGAAATACTGCTGGCAGAATAAATCACTTGCCTGGAATACCCTCATTTCACTGCAAACCTGTTTACAAAGGAAAAGCACTGATTGATAATCTGTAATGCCAAACTGCAAATGAAAGCAGAACAGCACAGTACACGTGCAAAGTCACACATCTTTGCTGGTGAGACACACCAATGAATTTTTCAAAGAGACCAGCACAGTGTCAGGGACTTACATGCACCAGAAGACCACACCAGCCTTCCCCTATCCTCGGGATGGTGCTCCAGATCAGCTCCTCTTGTAGCTGCTCATCACTGAGGCAGGCAGAGCAGGCTGTGAGGAACCTCTCTGCCAAGCTGTTTGTGAGATAAACTGCCCTGTGCAACCTGCCACACACACTGAAGGGTACAGGGAACTCAACCAAAGTGCTTCCTTCTGCCTCCCAAGAGTTTTATCCAGAGCCTGGAGACCTAAGTTAGACTTGAAACTTAGAGATCCCCAGGGGGGATCTCAAGGAAGCTTCAGTCAGCCCCCTGAGATATGAATTGCTGCCAGCTGCAGGAGCACAAGGTGAATGACATATCCAAGACCCAAGGAAAAGGAGGGAAATCATGGCCGTGGTTACTGGTCCTGCTTTCTAAAATCAAAGCAGATTTCTCTTGTTTTAACATCAAATATTATCATTAGTTAAATAGTCTACTCTTTTATATATCATGCAATTTTTTGTTAATCCAGTGCATTTGTATAATAAACAGATCACAAAGCAAATCCATGAAAAGTCAGGTGAATACAGTGTTTTATTATTTTTAGGGAAAGAACTCTGACTGACTGTGCTATGCAAGAAGCACAAGAAGGGAGAAAAATAGCTCTCTTGGCTCATGCTTTGTAAATTTTTAAAAACATTTCATATAACAATCTGTGTTCTACTACGGGAAGAAAATCCACACTTTTCTTTACACACCATTTTCCAGCTAAGAAACTTTTGACTCCCAGTTATCTCCATGAAAAAAGTGTGTTTCTGGTGGTGGTAATGGTTTCTCATTAGTTTGAGGCTTTGGCCTCAAACTATTGATTTTTTTTTTTCCTTACAAAAAATCAAGATGTCACATCAAACTGATCTTTTGTTCTGCCAGTATAATTTCTGAGTTCTGGCTAACAGTGACAGTATCACAGCTCCCCTAGCTTTGTAAGATCCCCTTTAGCAAATTGAGTCTGAATAATATCAACCCCCTCTAAAATTATTAAATGAAAAAATAAGCAATCATCTTCATCATGTATTGGATAAAACCTTGCCAGAGTTTTATCATGTTATTCCCTTTGTTTGAGAGCAGCTACATTTGTTCACTGGCTTGCAACCAGGGCTCTGTCAGAGGAGATTACCAGAAAAAGCCTCTCGTTATTGTCCTCTGGAAGGATTGTCACTAGAGGCTTAAATAAAGCTTCATTTAGTCCTAGCTGAGGCAGGGTAGTTGAAGTCAGAACTAACCGCAAGATCTATAAAAGTGCATCATAACTTTCTTTGTGCTTTAACAGAGTATTTCTGCCCAGCTGTTGTATCATACACAGAGTTTATTTGTTCAGGCTGATTTGGAGGCTGCTTCCATGAGGTCTTTCTATTCTTCTCTTTCCCTATTACACGAGGTCCCTTATCCTAACTACTTTGAATGAGGCTCCAAAGCATGAAAATAAACTGTTTCCAGGTGATAGCAGCTGCTGCAAAGCCACAATAACAGGCTTAAGTCGTGCAGCTCTCCTCTGCAGAAAGCTGAAGTAGGAGGGAACATAAAGAATTCCTGTCACTGAGAGCCAGTGACACACTGATAGACCAGGTTTGATGTCCCTGGTTGCTCACACACGGGTTTATGGCAGCAGTTTTGAAATGGATGGCAGGACAGAGGGGAATTCCAACATAAAGGCAAAAGAAACCAGGTGAGTTACTTCAGTGGGGTTTTTGTGCAGTTCCTTCAATCACCACGTGAACAGGCTCAAAGAGACAGTTTGAAACACAAAGTAATTTAGGGTGGTGTGATTCTACAGTTCAGAGAAAAAAATGCTGGCACATTTACACACTGGTGTTTATCAAGGGTCAGCAAAGTAACGATGCAGAAATTCTACTTTCAGTAACTTTGATATTTGCCCATATTTGAGTGTTCTCCAGCATCAGGGGGAATGAAAACAAAGAGGAATACTTAGACTTGAGGGAGAGAAAATTCAACACCAGGATATCCATATGTTAACACAATATAAAAGGTTGTAAAGGAAGGGTGGCTTGGACAACGCTCTTGGTGTGCCTGATCGAGCACACAGAAAGAAAACTTCAGGGATAATAGAGAAAAGCACTAATTCCTTTCCCCATACCCCTCACAAAACAAAAACAAACAAACAAAAAAAAACAAAAAAAACCCAACAAAACCCAAAACAAACAAACAAACAAAAAACACACCAAAAAACAAAAAGCAAAAACAAACAAAAACAAACAAAACCAAAACAAAATAAACAAAACCAAAAACAAACAAATAAAAACACAAAACCAAAACAAAAAACCCACAAAAACAAACAAAAACAAAACAAACAAAACAAACAAACAAAAAACAACCAAACAAACAAAAAAACACCTCCCAAACCTGTAGTGGGTAGTATTACACACACTTTGTAGTCTCTACAGATTTCTAACATCCTACTAAATAATGCCAGCACCAGATGTGAGGTGAACAGCAAGAGAAACTAATTCTGAACATCTTTTTTACTGGCTTTACAATTTTTTCCTTGGGATTTTTTGCTGTAGGGGCAGGTCACATCTATAAAATACATTCAAGCCAGCATCAAGAATTTGTATATAATACAACCAAACCATAAGGCAGAGCACTTGAAACCAGTAAATGATATGTGTATTCTGAAAGTATATGAATGGGTTCAATTATACCTTGAAGTAATGAGTTCCAGAACTTTGCCTTATTCAGGAGTAGTATTTACCCTTTTATATATATATATATATATATATATATATATAAAAGACATATTCCCTGTGTATTAAACAAGAATTCATAATAATTCAGAAGGATGAAGTTATTATGCTTTGGTATCTCTTCTGATAAAGAAACCAGGAGACATTATTTCCTGGCAATTTATTTCAGAGCCCCAGGGATGTATGGGAACTTTGCTTTCTGCTCTCCAGAAAGAGTTATTCTCAGGGATTAACTCCTAGAGTGGAAAGTCCATTAGTCTTACCCAGGTGGCTGTTACCATACCTTTTTCATACATTTGTAGATTGTCCCTGGTACACAAAAGGTTTGAAAGGGTAGTAGCTGCCACCTGGAAAGAATTGTTTGGGTTGGCATTGATATATATGTGGATATTTATAGAATAAATATGTTTTATGAAAACCCGTACTCGTATTAAATGAGCTTTTTTACCTGGAATTGGTTATCCCGTAGCACAGCTTGAGATGTACTTGCAATTCACATTTCAGGCTGATGTCAACACTTATACATCCAGCTGTAATTTGTTCAGGACCTAAAAAATATGCCCAGTAATTTTTTTTTCTGCAAAATTCAGGCTCAAGTACTGTGCTTCTATCGTTTGGAGGCCATGAGTTAATATATGGAGGTTTTCCAGGGAACCACAGTGAAGTCACAGGGAAATCCCAGCGAAAAAGGGACCTCTTCAGAAGGGCTGGTTTTGTCCTCTGCTCACAGAGTCTCTCAATTTTTCACAAAACAGCCAACTGAAATTATTTGAAGATGATCAGTTCCCAGTTTTCTATTTTCTTATGATGCCTGGCAGGGGAATGGCTGCAATTTCTTCAAGCTTTTCCAAGCTAGCCTTGAGGGGCTTGTTTGTTGTCTCCCTATGGCTCTGACTAACATAAATTACAAACAATTGCCATGGATTCAAACAATGCATGAGAGAGCCCTAAATACTTGCTAAAAAAAATTAAATGTTCTGGAAAATATCATAATGCCACGTTCATGCAAAACCACACAGCAATTTGAAAGGCAGCACGGATACACTAATTCCATATTTAATGAAGTTTTGAAAGTAATGAAATGATTTTCTGGCTGCGATGTGGGATAGAGGGAATTGACTATTAGCCCATGAAAAGTCATCCTGAGACAGATATTCTTTCCCTAGGATAAGATTCACTCCAAAATTTATTTTTAAGATGACATTAAATAAAGGGGAAAGTACACAATTGTCACAAATACATAAATATATGAAACGAATTGGCTCTAATTTGAAAATTGCAGAAGAGGGTAAAGTATTTAGTAAGTAAGAAGGCTTTTGTGAGTCAGCATCCTATGAAATTATGTACAGATTTTAATACATACAAATTTTCTCCATTTCCAAATGGAGATAAGGTAAGTGTTAGAATGATTAGCAGCAAGTTACCAGCACAATAGTCACTCCATCATTTTTTGCACGTGAAAATAGTGAGGCCAAAAACCCCAACAGATGTGCCAATTTTTATATTTTCCTTCTATTTGTGAGTACGGCAAAAGGTGCCTTAATGGCTAAATCAGAGAATACGACAGAACCACCCTGGATTGTGATCTTAAAGGTCACATTCAGATGTAAGTGAGAGATATTTTAGGTGAACAGAGTAGGAGCTCAGATCACTGAAGACAGCACATCCTGGAGTGTCACAGCTACAAAAGAAAAGCTTAAGCAGTGAGTGATTCCCACTCTTATCCTGCTCCTGCTAAAACAGGGACTGTTTTCTCCCTCAGAGAAAATGAACAGCCAATACATGAGGCACGAGGTGCGGGGATGTGAGACCAGTGACCTGAGGAACTTCTGGGAAAAGACCATCGAGCAACAAACTCGGTACCTGCAAAACGAGAAAGAACGTCAGCGAAGGAGTGCCCTGACAAAGTGGGTAATCTGCACCCAGAAGGGTTGTTTGATTTCGCATTGTAATTGGGTTTTTTTTTTAAGGAAGAGCGATACCTGTACTTAAGTCATGCAGTGAAATCAGAAAGTGGTTTTGGTCTGTGGAAAATAATAGAGCTTCCCAAATTGGCATGTTAATGTTAGTGTGTCTAAGCTGTGACTTCTCAGGATAGGAGAATAATTCACCTGGTCCATCAATGGGCCCAAAACACAGAACTTCCTGGAGTTATGAGGACAACATCTAACAGTGCAGGTTTGTCTTGAACATAAAGGCCCATGTTCAGAGCAGAGTACCTGGCCTACACCCCTTCCCTGTGGCTTTTTTTTTTCATAAGAGTAGAGTCTGAACTATTTAGGACTGTTTTATTTATGTAGGGTAATTGAATTGTAAAGGAGATGGCCCAGGCATACTGGCTGACTAAGGCAACCACCATTCATAGCTATATTTACCTCATTCAGTCACATTTACTGTAATCAATCACAGTGAGAAAGACCAGTCTGCAACCAGATCAGCGCTTCTACTTCTCATTATATCTCTGCAGGTTGAAGGCGTATACAAAGATATATATTTTAGTTATTTATTATGGTTATTTTGGCTGGAGATCATTCAGTGAGAAAGCATTTTTTCAGTCTCCCTCATACCTCTCTGCACTGATGCTTGAACACTAAAAGCGAGGAGGGCCTTACATTAATAAACCTGGATGAAGGAGCACTGGAATGAGTCTCTAGTGAGTTGTGGTGGTGAAAAAAAGTGGTTTTTTCCCCCTGGAGTTAAAAAAAATGGGGAGGTGCTGGGTGCTGTGACCCAGCAGGTGGCAGGAGATGTCCAGGGTGGGTGACAAACCCCTCTGGCACACATCTGATGCAGAGGTGACAACGAAACACAGAGCTCAGGTGAGCCCTCACCGGGATTTATCCAGCAAAAGAACTCGGCAGGGACAGGGCGATTTGCATGACAACGGGGAAAAAAGAACCGAAAGACAGCACCAGTGGGAAAGATGGAGGGTATAAATCTGTTCCCTGGGGACGAGCTGATCCGTGTTTCTGTCCCTAGGCTCAGAAATGAATGGATGGAGAGGCTGGAAAAACGGATAAAGATGTTGAGGACCCAACCTGAAGACCCATCTAGCTGAAGATCCCACACTCATTACGTGCTGCGGGGGGGGAAGGGGGAGGGAGAAAATTATTTTGTAGGAAAGTGTGATGGTGTGATGCAAAAGCTGAAGTCAATTTTACTTCGCGGCTTAAATGAGCTATAATTAATTAGCTGTCGTTGTTAGAAGTTTCATATGTGAAATCTCAATTACTGCTTTTAAGATTATGCATCCATCCCATCGTTTGATAAATGGAAAAGGTAGTACTCTGAAGTATTTAATGCTAATAAATCATGCTTCACTGAGTTGTAGATGGCTAGAAAAAGAGTTTACTTCCACAGTTTTGCTCAGCAAATGCATTTCCTCAACATTTTAGGTTTCTGTATAGACTGACTGTAATATAATGAATTTAGATTGTTTGATGAATAATGGAGATTTTAATTTTTAACACGGCAGAGCCCAGCTCAGAGTAAGGAAGATGGGACATGCACAGACAATGCCACCACATCCCACGTCATCAGTGGAGCCTAAATTGCGGGAATTAAAAAGCCTGTGAATTAAAAATTAAACGTCTGTAAAGTTGTTAATATATGTCCTGACAAACAGTCTCTGTGAGACACCTATAAGAGCTGTTTAATTAACCCACATTAACTTAGCCAACCCACATTAGCTACATTGAGACGCTATATCAGCAAAGGTAAAATAACTGGAAGTTTTGAGACTGCTTCTGGTGCCTGATCTGTCTTGTCTAGATTGACATATCTGTTTGATGCACTTTAAAAACTGTCTGTCATCGTAAGTGATGAGCACATTTTCTCCTCCAACACTTTTTCCCCCCTAAGACCCAGTGGCAGTTTTCCTCTCCCGCATTTGTCATTAGTCAGAAATGTTTCTAGTTCACCTCCCAACGCTTCATTAGGAAATGTGGCATTTCCTCCGACAATATCAAAGCCTTTCAGTCGGGTGGTGTAATCAAATCGCTTCCTTTTTAGGGTGACTGCTTTGTTGTCACCAGAATGCTCAGGGTAATGTACTGCAAAATGAGTTGTTTTGAGCACGCTAAAAAAAAAAACAACTCTTCCCTGAATTGTATAACCTTTTAGTCCCTTTTTATAAGCCCGTTTCACTACTTCTCTGGTAATTCACATTGTTTCAGAGTAAAGAGGATTTGAACTGCAAGCGGGGTAAGAAGGGAACAGGAAGTGGAAGGGTTTGGACTTCTAAAATATTTAGAATATCCACGCCTTTTAAATCAAAACAAAAATTTGAAATGCTCTTTTTTTATCTCTTTATCCGTTTTTGTGCGTCCAAAATTTATTATGGGAATTTAAACGTGTAGATAATGTTTGGGAAGCCTGAGAAACCTATGAAAGCATGAAAAAAAAAAAAAAAGAGGACCTTGGAGTGCTTATTCAAAAAATCAAGACATCAGCAGGTATGTCACCACGTGTGAGAGCAGAGTTTGCCAAGCATCTGAAAAAAGTTACCAAACTCATGTTCTTCAGTTTGTTCCTTTTCTTAAACGATTTTCAAAGTAGCATCAGCTGTGAATATGAAGGCTAACAGTATCACTGCAATAAAGCTGTGCTTAAATAAACAATTACCAGGTAGGCACACGACTTAATGTTGGGCTTTAGCGAAAAAATTGATAGATTTCTTGGAAAATGCCACTTAACACACTTCAATTCCCACATCACCTGCCCGTGCTTGCTGCCTACTGAAGCTCTACCTGAACTCCATCATCAAACAGCTTTGGGTTTTATACTATTTTGGCTGAAATTAGAGCTTGAACTAAGCTAAGGGAAGTATTTTGCATTCCTCCATTCGTTGTGTGAGCGATTGTAAAAGGTGCAAAACAGAGGGTGTCAGAGTTGGTATATTTTAAAAATTAAAACCGTACCCCTGGAATAAGCTTTTCTTTGCTTCTCACATAGTCAAGATCCTTCTTTTCTCATAAAGTGAGTCAGAGTGAGGAAAACCCACAGAGAGCCAGGAAAAGAAAAGATGTGCAGGGAATTGACTTCCACCTGAGTTTCTCATGGCACTTTTGTGGTTATGTGGTCGCTTAAGAATGCTTCAGAATAGGCCCCTATCAAGCCAGAACACCCTAAAATCATCTCTTGAAAATAATAAAAAGGAACTTATTTTTTATGGACTGCATCTATTCCAGCCCAAGGCCAAGAGGAGTTCTGAAAATAAATTTCCAGAGTTAAGCCACTTTCCTCTGAGCTTTACAATTTTACCTCTAGTGTCTAGATGAATTATTTCAGGCTCAGTCTCCACAGTATTAGATTCAGGACTACGGGCCAGGTAATCTTCATTTTTCTAAATACTAGCAACATGTTTTGATACAAAACCCACCACTTTTGCAGGGGTAATCTACCTAGGATTTTTGTAAATTACCAACCAGAACAGAAAACATATCCAAGAAACAGGTATAATCTAGAGTCAATCAGCAAAAATAGAGTGTGATAACATGAAAATTCAAATCTAGATGTCAAGTAATAATCTTTGTCAGAAGCTGGAGCAGACTCCAAGATGAAAATGGTTCTGGCAATTTCAAACCAAAAATATAAATATATTCTTTACCTTGAAGGTTATAAGAGAAATTAAAAGGAGGAAATAAGAAAAAAAAACCCAAACAAACAAACAAACAGATTGAAATACCTGTGAGACTGAGAAATGAGCCATGACATTATAACAAGGACTAGAGAAACCTTACTGCAGGACTGGGAAAGTCATCAGCTAAAACCTGACAAACTAAGCTGGGTTTTGTAAAATCATTACAGTTAGAGAGGATGCTTGGATGCTCTTCAGACTATTTCCCACCAATATGAAGTTTCAGAGGAGTGCAGTATTCAGCTAAATAGGTTAGATGTAACTCAAGCATTTATGAAATAGCTCCTTAAAGACACACTTTGTGTCTTGATTTTTTTTTTTCTATCCGGATTTTCACATTGTTTTTGAGTGTAGCAGCGAAAGATTTTGAGTTATACCAACCTATTTTTATTAACTGTGCAATTAAAATGTGGTTCATACTCGGTCATCTTCCTAGCTTTCATTATTTTGCCATTCCTTTGCTTCATCCTGACACTCAGTAGCAAGAAAACGCACATCACTTTATCTGTACAAATGTATGGCACAGAACTTTTTGAAAGAGCTCATAACACTGACAAAAGCATAATGTAGTAAAGTTTTACCATTGTCTGAAGCAAACACTAAATAATCTGAACCCAGCTTCTTCTAAACAGAATTTATGGGAAATATGCTGCCTGTTGTTAGCACAGGAGTGACAGATGCTCCATTTCAGCTGTATTAATGATCCTTCTGGTGAACAGATAAGGGCTGACAGCTGTGAAGAATGACTCTGTCAGGAACTTAACAGAATCCTGAGCAGTTTAGCCCAAACTGAGACAGCTTAAATACAGTCCTTTACTCAGTAGTCCTTCCTGACCCAGGTCCTCCCTTCACCAAGGATCTCCTCTCTGGAGCTCTCTAATTAGAGGAGCAAAAAAGCATAACCCAACCACTGCAGCCAGGTTTGGAGTCTGAACAATTGACACAGGCCAGGTAAAGGGCAAGACTTCTTTCTGTTAAAATGGTAGGGACAAACCAGGGAGATGAACAGGAGCCAGAGTATGCCCAGGTGGCCAAGAAGGCCAATGGATCCTGGCCTGGAGCAGGAACAGTGTGGCCAACAGGTCCAGGGAAGTGATTCCTGCCCTGGACTCAGCGCTGGTGAGGCCACCCCTGGAGTGCTGTGTCCACTTCTGGGCCCTCAGCTCAGGAAGGACATTGAGGTCCTGGAGCAGGTCCAGAGGAGAGCAACAAGGCTGGGGAAGGGACTGGAGCACAAGTGCTGTGAGGAGAGGCTGAGGGAGCTGGGGCTGTTCAGCCTGGAGAAGAGGAGGCTCAGGGGAGACCTCCTCACTCTCTGCAACTCCCTGACAGGAGGGGGGAGCCGGGGGGGGGTTGGTCTCTTTTCCCAGGCAACTCTCAGCAAGACAAGAGGGCTCGGGGTCTTCAGCTGTGCCAGGGGAGGTTTAGGTTGGAGATTAGGAAGAATTTCTTTGCAGAGAGGGTGCTCAGCCATTGGAATGGGCTGCCCAGGGAAGTGGTGGATTCTCTGTCCCTGGAGATTTTTAAGGTGAGACTGGATGTGGCATCAGTGCCATGGGCTGGGAACCACAGTGATGTTGGATCAAGGGTTGGACTTGATGATCTTGGAGGTCCTTTCCAACCCAGCTGATTCTATGATTCTATGATCCTGCAGACCAGTGCAGCATCACCCAGCAGGTTGCCTTCAGCGTGGAGCACGATGGCCACGAGCTCCCTGCTGCACAATCGCTTCATGTCTCTGCAGCTGTGCCTACTCATGCTTCTGACCACGTTCACTGAAGAGGAGAATGATGTATTGGCCAGTTCTGAGGTGCCTGAAGTTGTCAGAAGTTAAATAAATCCACCATTCAACACCAAGTTTACCCACCCTGTGTTTGGCACAGCGTTAACTACAGAAGAGCTGGTTTTCACTCCAGAAAAGCCTATAGAGCACCTCAGAGATTCTGATCCCATGACACACAAGAAGTGTGAAAGACAATCCCAGGCACACAGAGTTCACTGTGTAAACAGGACAGAAGTAGTGGAGAGGGAGTAGAAAGATGGGCCAGAGCCAGGGGTCAGGGAACAGCCACGGTACCTGTGTTGGGTACGAAGTCAAGGTCCAATTGCTCTACAAAGATAATGTGATCCACATACACAGCAGCCCAGTGCTTCAGCTAAAATTGAAATCCACAGACAGTTTCTTCCAATAAACAGATCTGAAAAATAAGAACATCCTGAACTGGTCCATGGAAGGTGCCAGAACTGTGGGAAAACACATCACATGTGAAGGGAATTCGTGTAACTGGATTCTCTCCAAGCTTTGGAGAAGCAGTATAGATACATTTGGGGAGCGAAGTTAAAGAAGATTAAGAGGAAATGTCTTAAACAGAAGGGGGATTGAGGAGATTTGGCTGATGGCCTAACACTGATCACAGGCTTTTATTGTTTTGAACTCATCCTTCCACCTTTCCAGTTTGACACATGGAGCCTCTCCCAGACATCACTGCTGGGGTTGGCTCAGCCATGTGTACCTTAACCACACATGATCTGCAGCAACTGCTCATCAGAAATTATTTTAGAGACAAATCTGGACCCTAAGTCCTGCATTCACCCTCTTCTTGCATCAAGAGGACTCAGTTTGGGATAAAATAAGGCCACAAAGGTGGTCAGAGGATTGGAGCACATCTCCTATGAAGACAGGCTGAGAGAGTTGAGGCTCTGTGGCCTGGGGAAGAAAAGGGTCCAGGGAGACCTCATTGCAGCTTTTTAATAATTAAAGGGGACTTACGAGAAATATGGAGGGAGACTTTCTACCAGGATCTGTAGTGACAAGACAGGGGGCAATGGTTTTCAACTGAAAGAGGGTAGATTTAGATTCTACGTGATGATGAACATTTTTTTTCCTGATGAGTGGGGTGAGGCACTGGAACAGGTTGCCCAGAGCAGTGGCGGATGCCCCATCACTGGAAGTGTTCAAGGTCAGGTTGAACAGGGCTTTGAGTAACCTGGTCTACTGGAAGATGCCCCTGCCCACGGCAAAGGGGTCGGACTAGATGGCCCTTAAAGGCGCCTTCCAATCCCAGTCAATCTATAATGCTGTCATTCTGTGATTTTCTGACTCTGTAATTAGAGCAAAGATAGCACAGTGCCTGCAGTAAAAAGGGAAAATCAAACCATAGTACCCAAAGACATGTTCTGTCTGAGAGCCTCCAGAGAAGAAGGCTGTGATACACCTACCTCACAGCTCTTTAGGTTTATGCCTCACATTTGCAGGGTAATTCTCTGTTGACAACCTGCTGTCTATAGCTGCTGGTAGCAATTTGGAGAGTTAGCCCAGTACAGGGACAGTTTATAAAGTGCTGTCACAAGATACCCCACTTACATCTCTTACATCTCTTCTGCCAACACCATCTTTTTTCTAATGAATAAGTATGATATCCTCAGCCTGCCCTACACGACTCTCCCGAGGCAATTCATCCTTCTAGGATACATGTTACTAATGTGAGCATCACCAGGGCATTCCTCTGAAGTTAAAAAAAACCCCTCAGCTCTTCATCCTCATCTGTAACCATTTTCTTTTCAGTGAACACAGTGTGCTAGGTCGGTGTAGCTGCTTTAAAATCACTGAACCTTTTCCAGGGGCTTGTTTTTATTCCCATCTCGCTCCTTGCACATATTCCACTTCACGATCTCACCACTCTCCTGTGTCAGAGGATTCCATGCAGTAGCCCTGGTGTCAGAGGTCACTGGCAAAGTTTACTCTGAGATTTGAGTGTTTTGTATCTGTGACCCTTTGTCCCGACTCTGCTTCAGGAAGGAGAATGAACAAATCCTCCAAGAAGACTAATAGAAACCTGTAGAAAAAAAAAAAAGAGCTGGTTTGGAATTGCAAAACTGGCAGGGAATTTTCAGGCACTGACTGACTGCTTTAAAATGCACATAGGATCTCTAAAAGCAAGAAGTAGTCACCCAGTGTTTAAATAGTTTTTCTTCTCTTTATCCAAGGATGAGAGTTTAATACCAAATTCTATCCCAAAACGAATTTTTATGGACAAGTAATAAAATCCTTTGAAACTATGGGATTATAATAGAAATGCTGACACAGCCTTACCTATGGACAAGAAAAAAAATTGCTGGTATAATTATTATACACAACCTATCATCTTCATGGTGCTCTAAGTCAAAAAGAAAATGAGAGGTTTTGCATAATGCTGAAAATCTATGAGGGCTTTGATGCTGCTCTAATCCCACACTAACTAATGGTTCATTTAATGTCCAAGTGCTGTGAATGAAACTTCATATGATGTTTAAGGTTAATGGAATTAGAAAGTTTAGAGCAGAAACCAACTGGAAAAAAAATGCAATCTCTGTTTGACTTGATTTACCGAGATTAAATCCTATTGTCAGAATATGTTTCATGAATCAGATCATGTTCTAAAGCAAAGGTAGGGGTAATCTATTGAAAAAGAACAGCAAACTGAAATCAGCACACATAATCCTTGTATGGTTTGCAGGTTATTATAGGTAAAATCCTGGGGCAGCTTTTTTACCCACAGAGAGCAGCTTCAAAAATGAGGATCAGCTGTGTCCAAGGCAGGAGCAGCGGGACTCTGTGGGCTGTGGAATGGTCCCATGAACTGAATCAGTTCCAACCAAAAGAGGAGCTCTGCAAATGGTTCCTCAGTGCTCACTAGAGCTGCACATGCACGTGTTTGCACACAGAAATGGTACCAGAAGCCCCAGGCACACTTATTTGGCCCTCATCAAATAACACAACAGCCCAAAAGCTGTCACATTAACGAGGACCAGCGAGTTAGAAACACAAGGGGTTTTTTTCAGCCCCTGGGGACCTGCTGACCTGTGGGGGTGCAGAGACCTTTCATCCCAGATGATGCACAGTGTCAAAGGGAGCAGCTGAACTCACGAGGATGCTCCACAGCACAGCCCAGGCCCTCAGGAAGGGAGTCCTGCTGGCTCCATGCCCAGTCACTTGTGCACTGCAGGATTTTCAAAGGAGAGCTTTGCTTTGATCCCTGAGGTTTCACTTCACCCAATGGAAATCCTGGAGGGCCAGAAGAGCCAGAATCATAGAATCATAGAATCAGCTGGGTTGGAAGGGATCTCTGAGATCATCAAGTCCAACCCTTGATCCAACCCCGCTGTGGTTCCCAGCCCATGGCACTGATGCCACATCCAGTCTCACCTTAAACACCTCCAGGGATGGAGAATCCACCACTTCCCTGGGCAGCCCATTCCAATGGCTGATCACCCTCTCTGTAAAGAAATTCTTCCTAATCTCCAACCTAAACCTCCCCTGGCACAGCTGAAGACCCTGAGTCCTCTTGTCTTGCTGAGAGTTGCCTGGGAAAAGAGACCAACCCCCCCTGGCTCCCCCCTCCTGTCAGGGAGTTGCAGAGAGTGAGGAGGTCTCCCCTGAGCCTCCTCTTCTCCAGGCTGAACAGCCCCAGCTCCCTCAGCCTCTCCTCACAGCACTTGTGCTCCAGTCCCTTCCCCAGCCTCGTTGCTCTCCTCTGGACCTGCTCCAGCCCCTCAATGTCCTTCCTGAACTGAGGGACCCAGAAGTGGACACAGCACTCCAGGGGTGGCCTCACCAGGGCTGAGTCCAGGGCAAGAATCACTTCCCTGGACCTGTTGGCCACACTGTTCCTGATCCAGTGTGATACAGAAGACCAGCCTTTTCCTGAAAATTCCTCCACAGAGGCTCACGGGGTGATTCATGGTCTGCAATTCAACAAACAGCGAGCAGGCAACCACCAGCTGCCACGAGCCTTGCCCTCTCCTCTCGCCTGCTCACCTCCCTCCTTGCTCTGACAGAGCTGCTGGGGAGGCTGTGCAGTGAAGCCAGTCAGAGAACACATCCAGTTATATATATATAACATACCTATATTTTTGTTCAGATGGTTTATGGCTAGATCTGCTCCCTGGTGTTATTCTCTCCCTGCTCACACGGGAGGCTATCTAAGGAAAGCTCCACCCCACCCATATCCAAGCTATTTAACGTGCTAACTCCCCAACTTGTTTCAATGAAAAAGTATTTTGTTAACAACTGTTCCAAATACTTTAAAAAAAAAATAATCCCAGCTACCAAACAGCAGCACGTACCTAAAATTCAGATGGTGAATTTTGTTAATGGGTCTCAGAGCGTTTGAAATGAGAATTATTGCCTGATTCTTTCACTGATAGGGAAAATAAGGCAGGTTGTGTTTTAGGGCACGTAACTGGTCTGTGGTGTTGCTTGATTATAATTGCAACCAGAAAATACAGCTTGTTTGCCAAACACAATCAAAACCCATGCAAAAGGGCCAAAATATTGCAAACTTTTGGTGTGTATGGCTTTGGTTCATTCATTAAACTATGATTTACTCCATTCATTGTTTTGCAGAAAACAACAATCTCTATTACAATCACACAAGTCGCAAATCTGTCCTGGCCAAGTTCTTCAGTTCTCTTTAAAGCCACTTTTCATTCCCATGCTTAGATGGGGGAGAAACACCTTTTTCCCTTTGCTGTTTTGCAATCTAAGCCCTCCAGATCTCTGATGGCAAAACAACTTCCAAGAAAAACCCAGCATACATGCAACATGGAGTTTAACAATCCTTTATGAAAATTGATACAGGGTGATTTTTTTTTAAGACTTTCTGTGGAACTGTTTATCTGGAAGCTCTTAGTTTTGGGCATCCTCTGTACAAAGCATTTATTCATCCAACACAAATGGATTATGCAAGAAAGTGGTCACCTCAGGTCAGAGACTGTTATATTCAACCAAATAATCCTTCTTTACACATAGGTTATGGACACCACAAATTACTTTCATGATTGTGATGACATTGATCTCCTCCTTTATAATCTATTTCTGCTCAAGAGTAATATTTTTTTCAAGAAAATGGAAATAAAGCTCCTCAACTTCACAGTGCTAAGGATCTGCAGGAGACTTTGCTTTACCTGAAGAGAACAGCTCTCAGGAGTGAAAGATTGCCCCCAAAAAAACAACTCAACTCTTTTATTGTATGTAAATCCAGTTGTGAAAAAACAAATTTGCTGGCCTGAAATGGAGCATGTGTGTATACAAGCAATGTGTAAAAGGAAGCCAGCTCTGCTAAACCTCTCAGTTACATAAAAAATCTCTGTATCATTATAATTTATATATACTTTCCATCAGGAAGCTGATGGAAGAGGACCTGCAGGATTTCCCACAAGTGTCACAGCTTCTTGAAGTGGGACACAGCAGCCTTACAGCCCTTACAGGCAAGGACCCACACTGCCCTTCTTCCCTTCCAAGCATTTTGATATGACAAAAGCCCAAACAGAGGCTCAGGCTGTTTGAAAACTCTGGGCTGAGATCACCCATTATTATTATTAACAATTTATTACTGTAGTCTTTCGGGTTTCAGAGGCCGCTTTCTTCACTTTCATTTTATTCCCTCTTCATAGAAGTTGTCAGCTCACCTATCAGTTGATTTTCATTAATGGGTAAACAGCAGCTTTTAGTCAAATAGGGGATGTACGATGTACTATCCCCATGATAGTTTAGTAATAAGGATGGTGACACAGCAGAATGTTCTGACACAATCTACCTCCTTAGAAGACTCTAATCCCCATTAATTGCCATGTTAAACATGACTGGGAACTCACTTTAGGAGGCAATGAGTGAAGAACACCACAAATGAATGACTAGAAGCTTCCTAGTATTACAACCCAAATTACACCACCCCCTGGTGCCAGTTTCTCCTCTGAGAGAGGACCTGCTTCGTCTCCACCCACTTTTTGATGTCGGATGAAGAGGAACAGGTTAAACTGAACATGATCCCAATCAATGCAGAAGCAAGACAGAGAAAAGTGATTGTGGCTTATTCATGCATTTGAGTCACTTGGGACTGTTAAACCATTTCAGTGGAAGGTTCATTCAAGGAGTGATTCCATGACTAGTGTTCTGCTGCTTCATCTCCAGGCTGAGACTGGTGTAAGTTTCCATTTGACCTTTTTAACCTAGAACCTCTTCTATTTCTATTTTTTTCTGAATGTTGCTCTCTCTGCAAGTCTCTGCACAGTTATCTCCTTCCTGGACTCCAAAGCATTTCCCCAAAGCTCAGTTTTAGCAGGTGACTACCTGGCTGTGCTCACCAAACTACAGTCCCTCTCTTCTGATCTCCATCAGGGCTCATGGACATACTCCCATCTTCCAACAAGTCTTTGAACTGCAACCTTCTGAATTTCAGAGGAAAATTAGCTGAACTCCTCAGCAAGGTCAAGCTGACCCTGCTTTGGTTCTTTGGTGGTTTATCAGGGTCCTCTCTCCTTCACATTTCTGAGTGTTTCTACTGTGTGGCTGTAGGAGGATGATTTATTGATCTGTTTGATACCAAGACAGTGTCATTAAGGCTGTGGCTTCATGGCAATATTACATAAATCTACTTTTCTCACTTGCAGAAAATAACAGAATGGTTAAGCATAGCAGCACCCACCACAACTTATTTTCCTAGGAAATCCTTTGCCTCTTTGCCATTCTACCTGTGTTCATATAAACTGGTTTGGACTATGGGTGGAAGTCTCAGGATGGGAAAGCCATCACTTGTCATTTTTCTCCTCTCAATTGTAGCACATCTACAAAAAACTATAAAAATTATAGGACGAGTAAAACTAACACATTCCTCTGATTATCTTCTTGGGATTCATTATTTTTTCAGTGCCATTTCTGAACAGCCTCTCTGGCGGCGAAGACACAGATCTGGGTGATGTGAATTTGACAGTTCTTAATAAGAAGCAGATGGCAAATGTCTTTGCAGTAATGCAGGTGGCTGGCTTTGACTCTGCTGTTTCATAGGGATGCAGATGCTACTCTGACTCAACTAATAGAAGAAGAAGAGGAGCAGGGGATTTAAATTTAGGCAATCTGTATGTCTGGACCTTTCCGACTTGGGAAGTGATACATGAGGATGTTGTCACCTGGAACCTATTTACAGGAAAGACTCAGGTAGTGATGAAGAGCTGAGACACCTGCAGAAATAGCAGTTCTAGGTCAGAAAGGCCAAATGGAAACTTAGACCAGTCTCACCTGGAGATGTAGCAGCAGAACACCATTCATGAAATCTCTCCTTGAATGAAACAGAGACAAGGACAACCCTCTGCCTGTGAATCAAAGTAGCACAAAGTTGTCTTTGCATGTGCTGGAGAGGGCATGAGAGCAGTGTGGGAGTATCTGGAGTCACAAAGTCTTTGTGGACAATGTTGGAAAACTGTAATGTAGAAAGAGACAAATTTACAGGCACCTTGTCCAAACACTGAAAACTCCTGAAGGTGGGTAGGACTGGCACAGAACAGGATCACGTGCCCTCAGTGTGGGTGAGAAGAGCAAAAGAAATAGTGGCTGCATGACCAGTCCCAAAGAAAATGTTTTCCTTTTCACAGTTGTGGAAATATAGACAACTATTATCAATATTAATAAGCAGAATAATAAGCAGAATTCTTGATTGTTGTTCAAAGTTGAATATGTCAGTAAGGGCTTCAGAAGTCTTCTCATGGGATCTTAACTGCTGTAAAGATTCTGTGTGTTAGTGATATTTAGGTAGTTTTAAATATACTGTTGACATTTAAGAGATTTCTCTATGCTTATTCTCTAAATATAACACCAAGAGATATATTTCATTGTCAGACCCACTAATACCCATTTTCTGAACACATGTGGTCGGGGATGAAGTGCACAGACTGGAGGCATCAGAACAGGCAAGATGAGAAAAAACAGAAGAAAGCCATAAATATAAACAAGGTCGAGTTAATATACCAGGGAAATAGGTATAAAACTTCAAGACAACGATGGAGAGACCATGTTTGTGGTTGAGGTTTATACTGTGAGAATTCAGACAAACGTTCTTACCTCTGCCTCTTGTAGCAGTGTATAATTAACCCCTGAAGGAACGACCTGCAAACCTCAATTATGGATGTGCTGTGACACTGCACAAAGCACACGGAGGAAAAAGTTCCCACTGTAGCATTTTCACACGGGCTCTTAGTGAGATCTCCTCCACACTGTCCTTTGGAATGGAGGGATGGAGGGCCAGGCCCAGAGAGTGGTGGGGATGGAGCTGCATCCAGTTGGGATCCGGTCACTAGTGGTGTCCCCAGGGATCAGTGTTGGGCCCAGTCCTGTTTAATATCTTTATTGATGATTTAGATGAGGGGATTGAGTCCACCATCAGCAAATTTGCAGATGACACCAGGCTGGGGGGGGAGTGTGTATCAGCTGGAAGGCAGGAGGGCTCTGCAGAGGGACCTGGACAGGCTGGATCCATGGGCTGATTCCAAGGGGATGAGGTTCAACCAGGCCAAGTGCCGGGTCCTGAACTTTGGCCACAACAACCCCCTGCAGCCCCACGGGCTGGGACAGAGTGGCTGGAGAGCAGCCAGGCAGGAAGGGAGCTGGGAGTGGGGATGGACAGGAGGCTGAACAGGAGCCAGAGTGTGCCCAGGTGGCCAAGAAGGCCAATGGATCCTGGCCTGGAGCAGGAACAGTGTGGCCAACAGGTCCAGGGAAGTGATTCTTGCCCTGGACTCAGCGCTGGTGAGGCCACCCCTGGAGTGCTGTGTCCAGTTCTGGGCCCTCAGCTCAGGAAGGACATTGAGGGGCTGGAGCAGGTCCAGAGGAGAGCAACGAGGCTGGGGAAGGGACTGGAGCACAAGTGCTGTGAGGAGAGGCTGAGGGAGCTGGGGCTGTTCAGCCTGGAGAAGAGGAGGCTCAGGGGAGACCTCCTCACTCTCTGCAACTCCCTGACAGGAGGGGGGAGCCAGGGGGGGTTGGTCTCTTTTCCCAGGCAACTCTCAGCAAGACAAGAGGGCTCAGGGTCTTCAGCTGTGCCAGGGGAGGTTTAGGTTGGAGATTAGAAAGAATTTCTTTGCAGAGAGGGTGCTCAGCCATTGGAATGGGCTGCCCAGGGAAGTGGTGGATTCCCTGTCCCTGGAGGTTTTTAAGGTGAGACTGGATGTGGCATCAGTGCCATGGGCTGGGAACCACGGCGGGGTTGGATCAAGGGTTGGACTTGATGATCTCGGAGGTCCCTTCCAACCCAGCTGATTCTATGATTCTTTCAGACTGTGTGTAAGACTTTTGTGTGTGGCCGGTGTGCCGTGTCCCACAACCTTGCAGAAAGATATTTAATCACTTCTCTGTCAGCCTCACAAACAAGAGGTGAAGGCAACAGTGCCTTATACTGGATGTGTGGGTACTCTCCTGCATTCTTTTATTTGTGAGAGAAGAGACTGCTCAGGGTGACAAAGGCTCTGTGCAGAAGCATCAGGAGGGGTCACTCACGGTGTAGAGCTGCAGTGTGGGGTAGTGCCTGAACATTTTCAGATCACCAGTGTAAGCATTTGTGGGGTCAAATTGTAACACAGAGTACAGAAAAAAATCTGTCTCAAAACAACTCAGAAGAGAGTCCTTATATCTAGACTTTGAAATACCAAACTATTTGTTTCAGAAACAGCAGGAGCAAGCTGGGAGTCCCAAAGGACTTTAAAAAGAGGAATTCATTAACATTTCTGCGATAAAACATGACTGGGTAGGAAAAAACTTAACTGATTGCTCTTCTCCACTCTCATCTGCTTCTGCAGAACATAATTAAGCCCTAAAGCTATTGTCCATTTGACATCTCTAATGAGAAATTAACTATCATTTTATTTGTGTCGGTCCCATGCATGACCTCTCCTTAAAATGGGCAGCCCTTGAAAAACATGGCATTGTATCCTCATCTTGAACTTGACTGAAAAATGGATTTTTTTCTAAGCACCAACCAGTAAGATTTAATTTATATTTGTTTGAATGGGCAATGCCAGTAACAGATCAAGGCATACCTACTATGGCAGTGTGGTACACCATAAGGAATCACATGGGGGTTATCTGAATTTATAACAGACATACTCCAAGAAGAAAACAGTATACTAGCACCCACGTTCGGTTTTGCAAAGTGGGGCCTTGTACAGATTTGAATATACCACCTCCTTTCTTTGGATGTGTTGTTTTTTCTGATCACAAAGTCCCCTTGGATCAAAGAATCACAAGTGTCAACAGACATCTGCAGTATAAGCCAAACCTGAAAAAAAAAGAAAGAGATTCCTAAGTATGCACATAGAGAATCTCCCCTTAATTAACCCCATTGAAGGGAGATTTTCCCAGTTCCCTAAAGTTTGACAACAGGAAGAATCATAAGGATATATTTTAAGTATTAACATAACTTCCAATTATAATTTTACCTGTCAATTTTAACCTTGATATCTGATTTTTTTGCTGTTGTTTTCTTTTGCTTACCTTGACCATGAACTTTCCTAGCACAAAGAACCTGCACTTAGACACCTCCAGCCTTTTAAATTTTTGTCTTCTGCTCTTGAAGCCCGAATGTCTCAAGCATCCTGGGAGCCTTCATTTCCTTCAAAAAACACACCCGGGAATGAGTGGATAATGGTGCCACTGGGCTGCACAAAATGTGCCTGCAGGTCTGTAAATTATCTCTGGCCAAATGTGGGATATGAGCTGATATTTGACAACAGTGACTCAGGTGAAATTTCCACCAGCTTATGGAGAAGAGGATTATCCGTGATCTTCACAAGACCCGGAGAGATGCATTTTCCTGGCATAATGTGTGTATCAAAAAGATGAAAAACATAATCCCAGCGACTGCTTTGAAAATGGTTTCATCCATTAGAGAGCAGGCCCATTATCCTGAAGCCATTTATGACACCACTTTCTCAGCAATATGCTTATGAACACCTTTATGCAACTCATCATGTTTATGAATTAATGTGGGCTCATAACATTTCTCTGTTGCAAGGTAATACCTTCATCTCTGTGTAACAAAAGGGGAACCAAACAACAGACATATGAAACAACATGCAGGTAGAGAAACATCAGCACTTTCTGAATTGTATCTTTGGAAGAGGTGCAATTTTACCCCCTTTACTCACCTTATTTATGCTGTTATGATTAGAATGTAGCTGAGGGGTTTCAATCACTATAGGAACACTAGATTTCATCATACCCCTGCATACAAACACACCAGCAGGAGAAAGACTGCAAAATATATATTTTTATATATATATTTATATATTTTATATATAAATATATGTTTTAATATATGTTTATGTATAAATATATATTTATATATGTTATTTATATTGATATAACTGGGAAAAAAATTAATGTGTTTACTATTCTGTTCTAAAGTTATTGAAATTTAATCTTTGCTCCTGAGAAACCACGTTTATTTCACAGAGCTGGGCAAAGGGTAAGATAATGTTAAGACCCAAAAATTACAAACTCCAACTGTTTTTGTGCTAACTGCCCTGTTGTTTCCAGGCACTTCACCCTTATATACACACACACCCCGCTGCCCACATTATTTAAAAATAAACATTTACTGCACCTACCCAAAAGCATAGCCTTTCACTTTTGCCTTGTAGGAAAATAAAAAAGAAATCAGAAGTGAGAGCATTTAATTTGAAAGTAAAAAATTATTTTTATTTTAACATGAAAGCAGAAAAAAAAACCCAACACAAATTTATCTTCGAGATTTTACTTTTCATTTATTTATAAAAGAAATTTTAAAACAGTTGTTAGTATTTCAAAACAATCTTCAACGACCTGATCTTGCATGAAGTTTTCTAAGAATATACTTGGAGAATATAAATTTTTTACTAATAAAACTTGGGAAAAATCAAACTTTAAAGAAATGACAGAGAAAATAATAAGCTTTGATCCAAATAGCGTATCAAGGACTTTGAACTTCCTAGTAATGGCTGATAACTACACAAGCTCATTTTGCACTTAGTATTCCTGTGGTGACCCTGGACTCCTCAGGGCTCACTGCAGCAACTGCATATTTATCCTAATTTTTAATTAAATATTAAAAATAGATGTTGTAAAGAATAAAAAAAAAAGAAAATTTTAGATCTAAAAATTATTCATCTGTCATGTGTGCTGCCAGAATTTTAATCTCTAGAGGTGAAGTGGTGAAACAGTAATTCACACGAGATAAATGTGATAGACTGCACTGAATCACTTCCAGCGGGATTATTCAAGGCATGCAAAAGTTTAAGCCGCGCTTAAGGCCCCAGATTTCAGCCACAAATCCTGCTCATTTGCCTTGGAATGGGTGAAACTGTTCATCTAAATGACCTGGATGTGCTGTAATCGCTGGGAAGCTTTCAATGACAATGCGTTCAAATGCCAACTACTAATTATTATTTGCAATCATTAAACTAAATCAAAGCCGATAGAAATGACCACTGCTTCAATTTGCAAGTCTTATTCTCCTTTAAATTGTCCCAGGATGTTAAGGGTGGTAATTGTTTCAAAGCCCTTTGCGTGTGGGCGTGCAGAAGATCTGGTGGGAAGAGATAACATCAGTTTTGGGGCAAGGAATAGCTCTGGGAGACCAGTCCAGTAGAGCAAAGACTCTCCTTGCTCGTTATGCGTCTTGAATTGGTGCTTTTTCTAAATGGAACTCCAAAACTACAAAACCAATCAATCAACAGGACTCTGTGACACCGGCTTTGTCTCTGGTCAAGTTTCCGAAGTCCAGCAAACAAAAAGTATTTTTTTTAATGTACTTTACAAAAACCGGTTCCTGTACATAAAGCCCACCGGCCTTTTTCCTTGTGAGTCGATCTGCTGTTAATCTAAATTCCTGGTACCAGAGGGTCGCATAACAATCCTATTCTTCACTCAGTAAATATTCTGTGAGTGCAGAACAGTTTTTGGACAAGCGAACCACGAAAAAAAAAAAAAAAAAAGAAAAGAAAAAAGGAGTATAGAGAATCAGATTGCAAACAAAGTTAAGACAAAAGGCTCAGGCATTAGTCAGCTGAAAGTTCTGTGGTGAGGCCAACCAGTTATCTCAAAAAGGTGGAGATCTGGCATTGCTGCAAGTGATACATGAAAGGCATAAGCTTTTAAATATCCAGAAAGGTAATAGTTTTTATCGTGATTCTTTCCACACACACTTGCACTGGCTTAGTGACATTTGTTTAGCTAAAGCAAGGTAAATTTTGGCACATAATGTCATTTTGGTTAAGATTAGATCACAACGGACTAGGCTCAAAATTCCTTTTCACACCTCCCAGAACAGTGATATTTAGACCCAAATCTTCTCAAGCAAAAATAAACCAATCTCAAAAATATTGCATGTAACATAAAAAATCTACTCTAAACCGAAAAGCCACACAGGAAATAGAAATTTGTAGAGGAGAATCGAGTATAAAATATTACCTTTCAAATCTATTCACGATTTATTCTAGAGATTATAGTAGGTTGATCATCAGGCTCTATATTTATGTCATTAACCTGACCTGAGTCACGGCAATGATACTACATTTTAAGACAAGAGAAAAGGAAAAAGGGAAAAAAGAAAAAGAGGCTTTCACGTGGGAAATTCAATTTACTTGTGGCTCTGTTGCCCCCAGAGACCCGTTTAGAGCAGGTCCTGTGATAAATCCACCACCCAATGCCATTGCAAATTGCTGGGTTAATGAAGGGAGTTCAGGTAGGGAAATGAGAGCCAAGGGTAGAAAGGTGTTGATCATCTGTAAATGACTTTGCTGCAGGGAGTGCGGTGTTAAAGCTCGGAGAGTGAAATACACCTTTTTTTTCTTGGATGATAAGCAGAGAAATGACTTCACTTTCATTTCTATATTTCACTAAAACTTCCCTGTCAAACTAATTCTTTTTTCGTGTACCCGGCAGCGTGAAGTTACGGTAGAGGAACTTCACGTGCAAAGAAAGGAGTGAAAAACAGGCAGACCAGAGAGAAAACATGCAAAGGTTTTTAGGCGAGAAAGTACTTTTCTGAAATAACAAAATTGCAGGGTTTTAAAATGTTTGATACTGCTTACAGAAAAAAAACCTACTGTCAGTTTTCTTTAGTAAATTCTTGTATGTTGTACCTTCACACTTCTTTTTCTCGTAGTTATTTACAAACAGGGAAGCAAATCACTCTTCCCATAATACCTGTGTTGTCCACAGACAATGGATTACTTCGCTTCCACACATACGTTCCAAAACTATAGTTTCAATCAGATTTCACTAACTTCATGCCATGATTTAATAAGTTTTTCTTGAATTCATTATTCACATATCTTTATGTTTGCATTGCACCAATACCTTTATGGATGCACCAGTTTGAAACAAGTAAGACACAACCTTTATTTCTTGGCTTGTTTTGGGGGGATTCTTTGTTTGTTGGTTTTATTTTTGTTGGTTTTGTTATTGTTTTTAATGGGCAGTAGCCCTATCAAGCAAAGAAAATACTGTTCCATCCCCTTCTGTAGACAACTGGCATAAAATTAACTACTGTCTCAACTTTCAGACATCTTCAAGCATGAAAAGGGGTTACTCTTTTGAGTGACATTGTTCTCATGTTTGTAGGATTAGGATTTTCAGCAGTGTTGCTCTCTTTGGCCTCTTCAGAGGTCCACACTCCCTTGCATGATGAAAGATGCAGGACATCCAACTGAGTTTTCAGAGTGAGAAGAATCTGTTTGTGGTGTCCACCCATTGTTCAGGATCCATAGTGTGTGTCCTGATCCCTTGTTACTCTTCCTGCTAATAAAAAAAATAAGAATTTAGACATTCCTATGTCTTTTATTTTACCATTCCATCTCCTGAACCTGTGTAATAATGCTGGATTACACCGTGAAGCAGGAAGAAAAACAGCTAACACAAGATCTAAAACACACATGAGCTTCTGTATCACTTCCTAAAATTAAAGCTTTGATGCTCATTGCTTTAATAACAAATAATTTTATGCTGTCAGGTTAGCTAAGTAGCGTCATATGTTAATCTTGTGTTTTAATTGTTCCCGAAAATGTCGCTATCCCTTTTTAATTTGAAAGGTGCAAAGGGAAAACTGCAACAATCCCCCAAACCAGGAAAATCAGAGCACGCCTTTAAATGTTCCTCTTGAAGAAATGAATAATCTCTTTTCCAGAAGGAAAAAGAGGAACCCTTCTGACGTCTTGCCTTTTATCGAGTTAACACGTGGTGAATTGTTCATCACACGAGCATATAAGTTGATTTTTCACATCCACTGTGAGGGTGTTTCCAGAGGAAAGGGGGAGAAAGGGCAGGAAGGTCATGATAGAATGGTGTTGGTACATCCTGATAGGTACATTAGCCAAAACCAAACAGACAAACAAAAGCCCTACATATTAATGCAAATGTGCAGCCCCCGGGCAAAGGACCTTGACACCGGAGTGTGGCTTCCTTTGGCAAATAGCGGGGAGTCCTTGAATCTGTGAAGCACCTTTTAAACATATAAATTAAAAAGGGATAGCGACATTCTTGGGAACAATTAAAACACGAGATTAACGCATGACACTCCTTAGCTAACCTGACAGCATAAAATTATTTCTTATAAAAGCAATGAGCATCAAAGCTTTAATTTTACAAAGTGATAGAGAAGCTCATGTGTGTTTTAGATGCAGGAGCCATCGGCAAGGCCATCAGCAAGCCTTTCATGGACCCAGAGCACTCTGCTGCGCTCCTGATGTTGTGGAAAGCGCCGGCTAAAAGAGCCACTGGATTGCTTGGAATATGTTGGTCCTACGGGAAAAAATGGGAAGTGGCACATCACGGTTTCATTGCTTTCGAAAATTGGTGTGGAAAGTCAGAAAGGGCTGATGATTAAAAAAAAAGAAACAACAACAAACAGGAAGCAAATGTAGAGGGTGGGTTCAGAAGCTTGTGACAAACCCTCTCCACTTCACAGGTGATGCAAGAACTTTATACTGTATAGTCAAGTAAGCACTAGGTGGTGCCTGATCAGAAAAACACTTTTCACCTCGTGGTCCTGGTTTTGAGATGTAAGGGCAGCTCCAGACTCAAGATGCTGGTGTGTAAAGAGCAACTGCCCGTGTTTCACTCGTGGAACCTGAAATGCCAATCTCAAAACGCCCCTGGACATGTGTCAGCAGCACTGGTTATTGCCATCTATAAATTCACCTCTTCCCCTCACCTGGGGGAAAGGGGAATTTCTAAAATTCTAAATTTTTAATTCTAAGTTTCCAGAGGAGAAAAGGAAAATAGCAGTAACAGCCATGTCTCCCTCAGCCTGCCCTCGGTGCTGTTATCGTGGCTGAGCACTTTAGTTGCCATGGGACTATGAAAGGATCTATGCTGAAAGCCCTGCTTCAGAGAGAGCTGAAGTGTTCCTTTTGTGTTCCCTCATTTCCCCCAGCTCCCATGGAGAGTATAGAGAACTGATTTGAAGTAAGATGTGTGTTACCAGCTTCAGCTGTGTGCCCAGGTGACCAAGAAGGCCAATGGATCCTGGCCTGGAGCAGGAACAGTGTGGCCAACAGGTCCAGGGAAGTGATTCTTGCCCTGGACTCAGCACTGGTGAGGCCACCCCTGGAGTGCTGTGTCCAGCTCTGGGCCCTCAGCTCAGGAAGGACATTGAGGTCCTGGAGCAGGTCCAGAGGAGAGCAACGAGGCTGGGGAAGGGACTGGAGCACAAGTGCTGTGAGGAGAGGCTGAGGGAGCTGGGGCTGTTCAGCCTGGAGAAGAGGAGGCTCAGGGGAGACCTCCTCACTCTCTGCAACTCCCTGACAGGAGGGGGGAGCCGGGGGGGGTTGGTCTCTTTTCCCAGGCAACTCTCAGCAAGACAAGAGGGCTCAGGGTCTTCAGCTGTGCCAGGGGAGGTTTAGGTTGGATATTAGAAAGAATTTCTTTGCAGAGAGGGTGCTCAGCCATTGGAATGGGCTGCCCAGGGAAGTGGTGGATTCTCCATCCCTGGAGGTGTTTAAGGACAGACTGGATGTGGCATCAGTGCCATGGGCTGGGAACCACGGCGGGGTTGGTTCAAGGGTTGGACTTGATGATTTTGGAGGTCCCTTCCAACCCAGCTGATTCTATGATTCCATGGTTCTATGATTCTGTACATGCAATACCTGTTCCCTGGATACCCGTGACATTTGTTTCTCTTCACTATCTGAACCATCTCCCAAAACATTGGTAGAAAAGAGGGTTTCCTTCTTGGTGCCGTTTTCCTACTTGCTCCGTTTTTATTAAGAATCCAGACCCATTTCTCCCAGAATGAATCTCATTGAGAGCTGCAGTCGCCTGTTCAGACACCAGGGTTTGCATTTCTTTTCCAGACTTGGTAGCCAGAAAACTAGATCAAAGAAAGCAACTTTTAAAGAACATATGAAAGGTCAAATCCTTGAATGAGTGCCTCTACAAACTTTAGTCTCTGATTAAGCACAGGAACAACAAAAGCCTGAAGGCAACTGTATCTGTTAATGAAAGATTAATTAAAAGTTATGAGAATGCTGCTTAATTTAGTTTTTGACCTTTTGCATGTGCTAACAAGTCAGAATAACTGTGTAGAATCTTTGCAATAGGCAACCAAAACAAATTATAAAAGCATCAGGATTAAATTGGTGGCCTGTCTGTCTGCAGCTAGAGTAGGTGCCTTATTTGCTCAGCAAATTTACTGCTTGTTTCTGGCTGTAGCCTCTGAGCAAGAACCGCTGCCAAAATGGAGGAACCTGTTTCCAGGGGATTTTTTGCATCCATCCAAAATATTTCTGGGAACACGATAAACACACGAGGGGAGCAAAGGGAGGAGTGGATTTTTTTTTTCCTCAAATACTGTAACAAGCTTACTTTCAAGACATGTAATTCCACCTTCTAGGTTATTATTATTATTATTTCAATTGCTGTTATTTCTTAACACTGAAGATTCAGTGGCATGGTGAGGGTGGACCAAGGATCCAGCTGCCAGATCTTTTCTACAGTGGGAACAATGACATTTGACCCATCACAGTAGTGAAGAGACTCTGAAAAAAACAACTGCAGCCTCCTATACCCTTTCTAATTTGTATAAGAAAACCAGAAATTATACCAGATTTAGAAAACTTGGTGCAAGAAAAATTAACTACAATTGAGAACAAGAACAGTGACTCAGATTTGGAAAGCAATGAAAAATACATGTATTTTATGGATCAGCTTAAAGAGATGAAAAAACAATTTCGAACTATTTCGAACCCCTCTAGATCCAGATTTGAGTCATATGCATATGTAGAACAATTATTATATAGTTCCTATTTATTGTGACAGCTTCAAAAGTAGAGGTTTGTGGGATTTTTGGTGGGTTGTTTTCACCTCAAACTCACTGCGAGGCCTGAAAGGTTGGGATAAAAAAATATCAGGAGTTTTAACTTTGCCCAGATTTTGAAACTTACGCTTTGATGGAAAGTAAATGGAGAACACTTCAATTTTCCTACTTTCAGTAATGAATAATTCTAATTTGTCTGACCTGCCGGAAATTTAAGAATCAGATCTGATCAGTATATGTGTATGTTCATACACATAGATATAAATATGAAAAAATATAAATGCAGATACAGAGACATGAATGCAAAGTTAATTTATACATATAAGTGTTACTTATGTACACAGTGTATTTATACACACACAATGTGCTGAAATACAAAAACACTGACTTTCTGTATCCAAACCAAGTGATGTTGAACAAATTTGATTCATGAGCAAGTGTGCTGAACTTCTTCCAGAGGCTCTTCGATTTAAATAAAGGTCTTCTAAATGCATGAACTTATCTATGTTTGTGAGTGACAAAGAGGGCTCTTTGTTAAACATTTACCATGTTAAGCTATTAATGCACGAACTAAGCAAACAAAAGACCCACAACACTCTGATTACTGAATTTGCTAATTTACTTATTGGTTTTACCAGGTTAATTGGATTTTGTTAATCCCTCTAGAATTAATTTTTCTATCCGTGTTCCTTTGAGAGCTTTCCTTGCAAAGAAAAAAAAAAAAGCTTGAGAGCTTTAGCACTCTGACATTTTTGCTTCATATTAAAACAAATTTCAGAGTCTCTAGAGGGAACATTACCTCCAGCTACTTAGTCCATGTGCACTTGCAAAGAAAAATATAGCAGTACTTAAAATGGAACATTCTGGTGAATATCTGAGATTTACATATGAATACTCAGATATTTTCTCTCCTAAGCACCATAAAATCTCACCAGTCATTTCTAAAACGTTCTGGTGCTCTTTCAAACCTGTCTTTAAGGACTCTCCATCACTGCCTGTTCAGCTGAAGTATCTTCTGGGAGGGCTGAAAGGACATGGTTTAGAGCAGTAAAGAACTTGAAACAACACAGGAAAATCATTCTTGTTTCCGCCTGATTTAAAGCTATTTAAATGGAAGGGGGTTTGTTTCTGCAGGTCTCACAAAAAAAAAAAAGTGTCATGTACTTGCCAGAATATTGAAACTGCGTTTTCAAAATGTAAATTGTGTAAAAACCCCACCTTGTTTAACGAGACAATGCAGAGTAGAGAGATTTTGATATCAGAACTTCCTCTCAAAAAGAAAAATAACTTAATTGATTTTCTTTCCTTTAATGTTTTTGTCTTGGGGTCTCTTCTCAGTTACACTTTAATTTCAGCAAAGCTGGAAAAGTCGCATGGGAAGTGTTAACACCTTAAAATAAGATGTCTCTGTTCTCAGTGTGCACACACAAAATCCTTTCAGTTCTGGTAAATAAGTAACTGACCAAATTGTTTATTTTCTACTTTAAAGAGTTTCATTTTAAACTAAAAGTGGGGCAGGAAGAATCACAAAATTCGATCTCATTTCCGCTTTTCACGTGTTTTTTTTCCCTCTAGGAAAGATTCTGAGACTCTTGCAGAGCAGATTTATACCTGTGCCCATCACAACAGAGCTAGTACATCACTGAAGCCAGATGCTAAAATATATGTTCAATGACAGTTTATTGTCATTTGTTTATTAAGTCTGATGCCTTTAAATCTAGAACCAACTGAATGAAAACCTGATCTTCCCATCAATCTTGGGAAGGTTGCTTGTGATACACAGATCACTGCAGCAGGATCCATACTATTAATATTTATATTAATATTTATATAGAGCAGCATCCTTGAGTCCTGGTTGTTTCATTAATTCTCAGTGACTGATTTCTTTACTCCCAAGAACAGGTTTTATTTCTCTGTTGTTTTGGGAACACAGAGGAAGTTCAAGGTACCCTACACAGCATCGTGTCTCACAATATCCCACCCAGCAGAGCTCCAGCCTCACAGTCAGTGAGGTAGGTGTGTGAAAAACAACCTGTCTTATTCTAATGTGGACTGCAGAAATCTTGCTTAAAAACACATTAGGTGATCATGATGGAGCTGATGTAAACGAGGTCAAAAATGTCTTAACATTTTCTTCAAATATTTTCTGGTTCCCCTTAGGGCTTAAGATTTTTTGCCTTTTCCTCCACTAGGGCAACTGATTAAAATATTTTCATTCTTCCAAGAAAAGACAAAGAGGTCATCAAGGCTTCAGAAATGGATTCCCCTCTCTCCAACCCAGACTAATCTGGGACAAATAAGTTTATGTGGGACAAGTTCTGTTTTAAACCAGCAATTTCTGGCTCTACACCTCCCATCCCCAGCCACACACACATGTATCAATATCACCAGTCTTACTGATCTAATAACTGATTTACCTTGCTCCAGGCTAAAAAAAAAAATTGATGCCCCGTTAGGCATCCCATAAAACCCTCTCTGGCCATCCATGTTATTATAACACAGCAAACACTGACATGTACTTAAGATAACAGCAGAAGTTGTACTAATCTTTTTTAGCCCTTTTTTTTCCTTCTTTCTAGTAAGGTTTAAACACTTAAGGGGTTATATTTATATATATATTAAATAGTATATATAAAAATAGATATGATATAAATACATTCATATATTTATATATTTATATATTTATATATTTATATATTTATATAATAAATAGTATATATACATGTATATAATATAAATATATTAATATATTTATATATTAAATATATAATTTTATATATTAAATAGTATATTTTTTCCTTATCCATGTACAAATAAATGAAAATGAGGAAGGAACTGGAACGCTGATTCTCCACTCAGTGTTCACTCGATGTAAATGTGGGAAGAGCAGTTCAATGGAGTCCAGTTTCTGATATTTCCCTCATCACAAAAGGACCATCAGAGTTACCACAGAGAAAAAATGCTACTTAATTTAGTCACAATTGAATTAGAATAAACACATTATCACACTATACAGAGTACCCCATCATGGAAGCAATCATTATTTCTTATTAGACATCAGAAGAGGATGGGACAGGAGTGCACAAGATTAGGAAAGTATCAGTCAAACGACAACACACAATGTACTTCAGCTTTTCTCATGAAATCTGCTGATTACAACTGGTACTCCTCAACATCCCAGTTACCAAGGTGAGTTTTCTTGTTCTTTTGAAACACATCTATTTTTCTATTCATTACCTTAATTTAAATATTAATTACACTGAAATATGGGGAAGCTTTCTATTTCTGGGTTTGTTTTTTTGTTTTTTTTCCTGCACTTCTTTGTGGAACTGCTGGTGTGCACAGAGAGTTTGCAGCTCCTGGACAGGCATAGGAATGGCTGCCAGGAAGCCACAAAAAACCTGAATAAAAAACCTGTTACCTGTTATGCTGCCCACAAATCTACAATTGATATTGTCTACAAAATGTTGGTCTTGTTTGAGTTTTTCTTTCTCTTGGTTTTTTTTTTTGTTTTTGGTTTTGGTTTTGGTTTTGGTTTTTTTTGGGGGGGTTTTTTTGTTTGTTTGGTTTGGTTTGGGTTTGTTTTGAAATTGATCTCTACCAGACTTCTCCTGTTCAAATAAGGGCATCTTAAAAAACCAGCCCTAAATCTTTAGAACTTGGTGGATCCAATAACATATTTTATAATAATTGAAATTCATTATTCAGTCCAGATTCCATGCTTGGGCTCTTTCTGTCTGACTTGGGCTCTTCTCCCAGTGTTATGAAAATACAGATTTGGAAGAGAACACACACTGGATCTCTCATTAGAGAAGCTGTCGAGGTGAACTCTCTCTTACCTGACACACCAGAAACATCAGAAATTTCAATAAAAATAATCATTGTCGCTACAGGACAAAATCCACGGTGCTTTCTTCTGTGCTAAGGGGGTATGAACGCACAGGTCTTTGGTTTCTTGATGTCCTTTATGAACATTTAAAGCACCCTGGCAAAGTTTTTTGAGAAGCCACCCTTAGGAGTGAGGTCTCCTATCCAATTTTTATTGTGCTGTTAAGAGCTGACAAGTGTTGCAGCCACCACATTTCAACACCCCCGGCCCAACCCCGTCTTTTGAAACGCCCATCTATGAAGAGAAAAGCTCATTTCTCGTTGCTAACTCTTTGTCCTTCCCTTTGTGTACCTAAATGTCTGTTTTCAGGCTGCACCTTGCAGTGAAGGTCAAGCAGGACACTGATTTTATGGCCCGGCCTCGCAAAATTTCCCTCTTCAAAAACTCCCTTGTCCTTCAGCAGGACTTTTCATGTCCTGCAGCAGGACTTCTGCAAAATATACAGTTGCAGGTTTAGACCCCAATAAACGGCACTGTCATTATTATTTATACCACATCTGCACTGCTGGACACTGCAGAACCAACAGATGCTCGGGGAAATCATCCAGTGGCACGTGGCTGACCTTGCCATCCCAGAGAAGGTTTTGAAACGCTGCTTGTATTTCTTTTTTTTTTTTTTTGTAACAAATATATAATTACAGAAAACTATTTCGTGTTTGCTCGTGCTTGCTGAGAATAAGGAGGGCAATAAATCTGGATTACGGAGGAACATGAGCACAGCTTGCAGCGACGGTGTGATTTAAATGAAGTGCCTTATCATTTCATCATGAAATTACATTATTGTAACGTTTCAGAGGCTTGAGTGAGCAATTACAGAGGTAATTTTTCTGCAGCGCTGCAGAAGCACAGATTCTTTCAGAAGAAAACCAAAGCAAAAAACCAAAACAGTGTTCCTGAAAACCTTGCCATGAAAGTATTGCACATGTTTTCAATCACCCCATAAAATCTTCTATTTCTCATGACTGAACTGAGTCCCAAGGATCACTTTACATAACATATCAACTTTGACTGGATGAGAGAACTATTTCAGCTTTAAACGTGGGCAAGAAATTACAGTGCACAGAAATTACGAAATATAGTACAAAAATCTCTTCAGAGAAATGGTAATAACCTATGTCACTGGTATGCAATTTTTTGACAGTCATCTTTGTCTTCATGGTCATATGACAATGGATTACTTCTCAACCACAGAAATACTACTATTTTTATACCAATTATCTTTGACTGATGGTCTTTATCATTAAGTCACTCATCATTTTTCTGTTCTTCTGTCAAACTTTGGTCATTCCATCAAGGAGCAGATACAGATTTTAGGACTTGGATCCCCTAGTTACATGAGAACAATTAACAAATTGAAACTAATAATAGTAATATTTCATATATAAAGGGCTAAAAAATTATTCTTGAAAAAATTAACAACACAGTTGGCCACTTTCTCACAGTCTTATTCTTTCTATCTGAAAACTTTCACATCCTGGGATGACGATGAGCGACCACGAAATGTAAAGGTTGCCATCTGTAGTGACATCAAAGACCTCTTTCCCTGCCTGTAAATTGCCACCAGGAACGTCCTGTCACAAACCACAATGCTCAAAGGCACGTGCTGGCATTTCTCTGGTCCAGAAATTATACAACCTCAGATTGGTTTTCAGCACCTGCACTGTTTCCAAGCGTTTGAGCCCTCGCCAACTCGGTCCCTGAGGACAGCAATGCAGTCTTGTGACCTGTTAACCAGGAGGATTCATTTCTGTTGTCATGTTTTACTATAATTAAAACTGCCCGTTCGGTCATTTATAGCCAGCCTGAAAACCCAACTCTGAACAGAGGGGCAGGGAATGTTGACTTTCCAAGCCACGTATGGGCTACTCGGGGTATATAAATAAAACACTCCCTTCACTTTTTCCACTTTCATAGTTTTGTTTTCTTCCACCTCTGTGTCCCATTCTCTTCTAGCCCCACTGTTTAGATGCTTTCCAGCATGTATAGCTTTCTAACCTTGTTTCAAAACCCTAGAAACTCCTCTTCTAAAGAAATAAAAGGAGGATGAGTATCTCCTGCCTGTGGTGGGGAGTGATGCAGGGTTTGGAATGGTCCGGGAAATCCACAAGAGATAGTTTCCCATTTTATAAAATATTCATACCAAAATTCATTGGCATGTTCACATACTACCAAGCATGGAATCTGGACTGAATAATGAATTTCAATGATTATAAATTGTGTTGTTGGATCCACCAAGTTCTAAAGATTTAGGGCTGGTTTTTTAAGATGCCCTTGTTTGAACAAGAGAAGTCTGGAAGAGATTAATTTCAAAAACAAAACAAAACAAAACAAAACAAAAACCAAGAGAAAGAAAACCCAAACAAGACCAACATTTTGTAGACAATATCAATTGTAGATTTGTGGGCAGCATAACAGATAACAAACCTGTCACAAAACAAGTGCAAAATGTGCAGATTTTGTCTGGAATTAAGTCAGGTGCCATCAGGGATTTTTAACAGGTTAAGTGAGCGTCTTTCACCGGGTTATTCGAATTAAAATCATTAAGACTGTCTGGAAATAAAGGAGAGCAATAAAAAGGTGAGTCAAATGTGAGAACACACTGAGAAAAAAATACAGAAGAAGCCAGTAACTTCTTATGGTGTGTCTGTAGAAGATATAGAGTGATAATATTATATCTGTTCTTCAATGCCCTGATTTTTGTTGGTAGAGCAGACTAAGCTTGCTCTTGTAATACACACTGCCATTTTTTCAAAATGCACATTAAATGGAGTGAAAACAGTCAAATACTTTGTTGAAGGGCCTTGGGGTTTTGTTCTCTCTAAAACAGATTATCAACACCTGATTATGGCAATTCAGAAAACAGTAGGCTGAGCGACATTAAAAAGTTATTACTCACCAATTCACAGGCACATTAGCCCTGTTTGCAGGGTTACTGAGCTTCCATGGCAAAAGCAGAGTGTTAAAGATTTCTGATGCTTCCTGGTTGTTCATGCCCGAGAGTGGCTCAAAGAAAGCACATTAAGATGAAAAAGGAGATATCAGGGAAGGGAGTGACTCAACAAAATTTCTCTCTCAGTCCCAGTGCAAGTGTAGGACAGGGCAGGTTCACTGCAGTTAATTAATTAGTGGATTCCATAGAGCTGCTTTGAACAAATCACTTTACTCCTCAAAGTCCCCTCTATAAAATGAAAACATTAACACTTATACTTCAAATAAAATGCTGCAAGGTCTGTAAACAAAAAGCTCTGTATGTAAGCAGAGCATTCCTCACACTTTCACTGCTGGTGTGTCGCTCCCGCTTTCTAAATTTTGGGGGAAAAAAAAATCAGATCTCTTCTGATATTGGCTTATCTCTTTTTTTGGCTTTATTGCCTGAGTTGTGAATGTAAAGGGCAAGTTTTGACTTGATGTACAGTGCTGTGCCTTCCAGGTCAGCTGGCTGCAGGTGCTCAATATTCTTTCAACCCTGGCAATTTAGTGAGAGGGTTTTGGTGAATTTGTTCACATGCAGGTTGCAAATTAAGCAGCCCAGTAATCACAGACGTAACAATGGAATAAAATGACAATAGGAGTTATGTCAATTTCTCAGCTAAAGCTCAAAATTACTATTTTTCAATAAAATAAACGTATGTGCTACACCTACCAGCTGATAAAACAAGAACAAATATTGTGGTTTTTTAATGGGTCAAAATTTCCTTATTTACAGGCTTCAGGAACTGACACCCAGGTCCTTGCAGGAAACACTTCAAGGCACAGCTTGACTGAAAGAAACACAACAGCTGAGAAATTGCACGATGTTCTGTATTTTACTACCGAAGAAACAATTTTTTTTTTACTATAAAAACCATTTTTTTTACCATAAAAAAATTCAGGTCTTTTCTATGTAATGTTTAAAGAAAACTTGCATTTATGTCTGCTTGGATATGAGAGATGATGTCTCTCTGTCACACTTTTCACTGACTTAGTGCAGTTATCTTTGATTTATGGCAGTTTCATGAAGATTAAAATTTGACCCCTTTTCTTGCATTTGCTTACATGAGACATGAAAAGTGACATGTTTTTCAACAAATTAATAGCTGAGAGACCAAACTAATAATAAAAAGCTTGTAAATTAAAATGTCAAGCAGACTAACGCAATTTTTGATAAATGACTGTGTTGCTTCTGAGGATTACATTTTAATGTCATTCTAATGGCTTGATTATAAAGAACAATTGCTGCATTTAAAGCAGGCTGGACAGAACATAACCACACTCAGCCTAATTTTAAATTAACCTGGATGGAACATCTCAACACAAATATATTTATTAACCGAAGAAAACGAAACTAAATTATTAGAATGTGTGGTTTTATTTTCCCTTTTCCCACCAGTATAGCTATTAATTTAATTTCCTTTGATTTTTTTTTTTTATTCTGGCTTTTTTCTAACTGTGCTTTCCAACATACTTGGAGCCTTTCCTTTCTAGGACAGTTTGCAAATGACAAGTTCACATCCCTACCTGCAGCTTTGCATTCGTAGCATATTCCAAAGATGTAGGAAAGGACTAAAAGTGACATGGAGGAAGAAAAGAACCAAAAGTTAGAATGACCCGTTGGTGGGAAATATATTTTCTGAAAGACCCTCCTCTAAAAAAAATAATTTCCCCTCTTTTGTTGAATTTTTTTTTTTTTTATTTCGGTGAAAAATTGAAGGAAATAAATGTTATAAAATAACCATAGTGTGGTGGTTTGAAACCCTCAGAAATCCAATTTCCGAGTTCAAGCCCCCCTCCCACAATTTGCCCCAGTGTGAGAGAGTTTTCAGACAAAACACAATTACTCAGCATTAGGGGAAGGGGAAAATACAAGGTTTATTTACATACATATATATATAGGTAACAACTCAACTATCACTTCTACGATGAAATAATATATATACATTAGATTAAATTTCTCTTTTTTCTTCAACAAGAGTCCAAGAAGAAAAAGAGAAAAGTCCTTTTGCCACCTTTCAGGTCTCAGTTCCTTCATTTCAGTTTCTGTGGTGTTAGTTAGTGTTTTTCATTTTTTTAAGGCAGCAGATTTAAGTATTGCAGTCAGGATTTTCTGCTCTTACTTTGTGAAAATTCCAATATCCCTCCAACCCAAACCTTTAAGGGACTTCTTTGGAGATTTTCATTCCTCCTGTGTTAGGACACTCAGGGCAGCTCTCAGTTCAGTCTTTGCTATACTTAGCAAAATATTTTTATTTCTCAAAAAAAAACTTACTTTTCCAAATCATCTGTCCTAGGCTCATGAAGACATAATTTCTTACCAGCAATTTGTGCCTTGAAGGGGAAGCAGTGGATGGTAACACTTATATATGTTGACAGACATCAACTGTACCTTTTATAACTGATTTAATCTTTATTATCAGCCTTTTGGCTATCACTTAATTTAAATTAAAGACACTTCAGCAACTGGGTGTTCACTGTCCTTAGTGCTCACTGTGCACAAAACCCAGTGTAGCAAAATAGCCTTTTCTCCACCTACAAACATCTGTCACCATGATGGATCTTTGCTCTTTGTAAATGTTTGTGAGCAGTTTTATTTCTGTCACCTTCAGGTGATGTTTTTCTCATTTAAAAAAAAAATATTTGTTGCTTTTACAATTTCCTCCAGATTCCTGGAGTTAAGTGCTGCTCTAAAGTAAATTATGACCAGGACAAAATGCTTTTTAATTCAAGGTATCTACTGATTATTTAGAAAGTAAGAATCCCCACTGTGACATGCCTCCCTCTGGTTCTGCCATAGAGGAAGAAGGGGTTCCTGTCCCTTATAAATGGCCAGAAAATGAGCTTTATTTCCACCAGAAATTTCAACATCGCCTGTGTCTGTTTTTAAATATTTGGTCTCACCGTTGCCAGACTCATTGTGTGAGGTCAGAGATTTCCCTCATCAAATCTCGTACCAAGACTCAAGAGCAAAAATATTTTTTAAAAAAATGCATCTTACACCTGCATAATTGTGAAACACTGAACACAGTAAAAAGCTGATCCTGAGCTGCTGATCCTTCCGTTATTGAGTTTTGTGCCTCGTGGAATGAATTTTTTTTCCTCCCTCACTTTAGCCTATCTGTCATTAAATTAAAAAAAAAAATAAAGAAAGAAAATAAAAAAACCCCAACAAATAATAATTAAAAAATAATAAACCAACCCCCCCCCCAAAAAAAACCCAAACCCAAACATGTAAAAGCAAGCAAATATAGGGATATTGAACCCTAAAAATCATAAATGGGAAAGATTAATGAGGTAATTTAAAACATTTCTGTGCCATTTTACTCCGATTCCTCAGAGCACTTGCAGGAACTTTGCCCAGTCTAACTTAAAATGTCTGAGACAAAGGGGTTTTGGCCCTAGGTCCAAAGCAGAAAAAGTTACCAGAAATAATGGGTGATTTGTCTTTGCATTCAAACCTTAGATATTCCTGGACAGCAGTCAAAGATTCAGAAGCAGGTTAATATTTAAGTACTATTAAAATGAAACAAAGGTTTTAAACAGAAGTATTGCTTATTTGGATTATGTTACACTATCAAGGACCAAGCAGCCTGTTAGGATTAAGGACTGATTTTGCTGAATTCTCTGATGTAAAAATTGGTTTGTGTCCTGAACACCTTGGTGCCCTGATGATGTAGGTAGGATATGATTATTAAAGGCTGAGTTCAAAGGAATGGCTCGGTATAATAAGTAACATGGAGTTGGGAATAGTTCACTCATTTATTAGAAAGTAATTAAAA
This sequence comes from Neopelma chrysocephalum, assembly GCF_003984885.1. Classification (NCBI taxonomy): domain Eukaryota; kingdom Metazoa; phylum Chordata; class Aves; order Passeriformes; family Pipridae; genus Neopelma; species Neopelma chrysocephalum. The sequence continues at coordinate 18,844 of NW_020925659.1, read as the reverse complement.
TTTAAGTATTTGTATCCATATACTGATTTCTTAAATTGTTATCAGAACATGAAAAAGTTGCATGGAGAACCAAGAGAAATGGGTTTTTTTGGTTGATGAACTAATTAACTGAAAATACAAAGAAAATGCTGCACTACTTCCTTAGCAAGTCACAGGGTAATTAGTAGATTTGAACATATTAAAATGAGTAAAACATCAACTTGCAGTTCTTATACAATTCCTTTCTCACCTTGCCAAGAGTCGCTGCTGTCAGGTTACAATAGGAAGGGTAACTGGCACCTCCATGCTCTGTGGCATCACGTGTTGCTCATCTGCATCAAATCAGCCATGGAGCTGATCTCCAGATGCTGACTTCAAGTTCTCCCGTCTCTCACAACCTTTTCACATGGCAACACAATCCATGTGTTCTTGTCGTGAGCTCAGACAGTACAAGGAAATTTGCTTGGCTTTAAGGAATCTATTTTTAGACACCTGGTTCAGATAAAGGTACCTCAACACGTGCAACATCTGAATATACACTCTGCTAGGGCAGTGCTTTGTGTCCAGCTGTCCTCCACCTTGATGTACGTGACAGTAATAAGGAATTCCTTCAGTCATTCAGTTAAAGCAAAACTGTTCTGAACCACTCATGTCAGTGCACCTCAGACACCCACACAACCATGGGAGCAGCAAAATTAGTTTTATTTCTCAAAAAAACCCCTTACTTTTCCAAATCATCTGTCCTGTGCTCATGAAGACATAATTTCTCACCAGCTGAAATGGGGTACTTGGGCAGAGGTGTGGGTCCCAGCTGAAATAATGGAAGAAATGCTATGAAAACGTATCATCTTGAAAGTACCTGATAATCTATTAAAAAAAAAATCACGGTTTCTTTATAGGTGAACATTTATGAAATTTGTTCTAGCATTACATGGTGGAATAATTTTGAAGGCTATTAAAATGCACTAATGACAGAACACAACTCTAGAACTGACATTTGTTCAGTATTCAGAATACTGAGGAAACACTCCAAAATACACTCTTATAGGCACTGAGGTTCACAGCCACATCCTGCATCACATAAAGCAAAAAAAACTGTGTAAGTGGCAATATCTGCACCAACTAGCAAAAAAATACAAGGTGATGATGAAAGGGTAACAAAAGTGAATTACTGCAATACAACATCCAAAACACAGTCAGTTATACCAAAGCTTATGGCAGTGCAAGGCAACACTACCTGAGAGCTATTAGCAGATCCAAATCATAACAAAGGAGCAAAAGCAACTGTCAGAGCCTTACTGAGAGAGCTACACTGTAGACTTGTCCAATCTTAGATGAAACTGTCAAGCTGGGCTGTAAAACTCCGAATGTGTAGTGGAATCTACGTGCTTTATAAAGTCGAAATAATTTACTCAAAATATTGATCTGTCTGGCAAGTCTACAGAGGAAATCTGTGCTGCTTCTAAAGTCACATAAATTGCTGCAATTGACTCTGTACTACCAGTGGTAGTGTATATTGTTATCTCTGTGTAGTATCAGACTGATACTACAGTGATCAGTCTCGCTTCCCAAGTCTCAGTCACTTTATTTGCAGAGACCAAAGAGCTCTGATTATTTCTCTATGTGCCCTGTAGCCTTGTCCTCTGTCCAGTGCTCCTTATGCTTTCTTGCTGACATTATGCAGTGGAACTGTGAGTCCTCAGAAACGCTGAATTTGGGCAGTTCCAACACAAGAACACGGGCAGCCTTTCAAGGTGTGTTTTACGTCTGGGCCGCGGCGAAATTCAGATTTTACAAAGGAAATTCCGAGTAACTCACTTGCCATGGAAAAACATGCCTTTGAATACCCAGTAACCAAAACGTGAGGCAACACATTCAATAATCTGGGAAAGTGGAAAATACATCTCTGGGATGTGCAGAAGATCAAACAAGCACGCTGTCGGCACTTCCTCTCCAGCCCAGGGTTTTGCATTATTTATACGATGTGGAGCAGCTCCAAGGAGAGAAGCTGTGAGAGTCTGAGACCACCAGCAGCAACTTGGGCATTTATCTGGAGTGCAGGATCAGCTTCTTGGTCCTGGAACAGTGAATTGCCAACCTCATGTTACATTTCATGGCCACCTTCCACCGACAGTAGAGGTGCTGAGTGTCTTACTGAATGATTAGTGGAAAAACTGATTTTGCTGTTCATCTAAACTGACCATGGACTCTGTAGGGACACTTAATGACACATTGCAATTCCCTCTCTCTTCCTTTTTGGCACGTACTAACCACATCCAGCAGACAAGAAATAACCTGTTACTCTATATGGTGAGAGATAAGGTGGACTTCACTACCTCTTCTTCACTGTCTTCTCCTCTTCCCTGCAGAGGATCCAGCCTTTATCTCTGGTGGTCTCACCAAGGGTTATCCATTTAAACTCAGAAGTGACTAAATTCAGCTAATATATTTTAGTGAAAGCTCCCTAACTGCAAGAAGTTTAAAAAAGAGAATTCATCTCTAAGAAACAGTCTTACTGCTGTTTTGGGCAGTAGCATTCGGCACAAAATGAAGTGGTGACTTAGAGAAATTTTCTGGAGGACACAAAAGTTGTCATAAGCACAGGGGACTTAATTTCAAAGACACAGGAAGCAAATGATCTGAAGGACTGATATAGAGAAAGTGGCGCAAAAGGCCACTTCACAACCAAAAGGTTGTCAACTTAGGATTTAGTTAAAAATTCTGTCATAAATTGGAACTTATAAGTTGGAAAAAATAAGAGGAGAACTAGGTGGGTGCATGTGCCAATTAGAAAGTTGTTATGAGCATTGTACTTCTCTAGAAGAGATAAATATTTCTCTAGATTCAGATTATTATATCCAAACAAAACAAGGATGTATATAAGGGACTAATACTCAGCTGGAATGTGATGGACAGGTCCCATCGCCCGTGTTCAGTGAGACCACAGAGAGGGCCATGAGAGTTATCAAGAGAATGAGCATGAGAAGAGTCCAAAGTCCTCCAGTGATCTAACAACAAAACAAAGAAGGGGAGAGGAGGTGATTTCTATCCTGGAGCCAAGGGAAGGGTAACTTGTCTCTTGAACACATTCAGGTCGTAAATTAAAAGCAAATTTACAGCACTTGGCACAGAAAATTCTGGAGCAACCTTTCACTGGAAATACCTGGAGCAAGAAACATAATTAATTTCGAGATAGAACTTGCCAGACTGTTGGAAGGGTTATGCAGTCAGGCTGCCAACAACAGCTGAGAGCAGGAGGTCTGTCACTGTCTGCTCTCCCTCTGAGTAAGCAGAGGGAGAGCCTGTGCTTTGCCTGTGTTTTCCTGTTCACCCAGGGCTACCAGTGCAGGGAGGAAGAATCTGTCCAAGAAACAGGAGTGCTAAATTCTGTAACAAATTACATATATGCTGTGTTTCAGCTCGTTCAGATTCCTGCACTATTCAGTGTATTAACAGCTTAGCTGGAATCCTGTCCTGTGGCCCACCAGGTGCTCTTACAGACCAGCACTTCAAAAGGGGTGAAAAAGAAATCTGTTTATCTGCCAGTCACTCAGTGGCACAATCCTGAGACGAGCTGTGTGTTCTTTTCAGATCCATCCTTTCTCTTGGAGCGGGCGGCGCTGAATTCCTGCAAGTCCTATGGACGTTTTCTGGGCTTGTCAAAGAGTAAGTTGCTCCTCCAGAGCCAAGTTATGACATCAGTGGCACCTGCCAAAATTTATAGCACAGATCAAATGTGGCATCCAGAGTTTGTGCCCTGTAACTGTCTGGTCATTTCTCTCGGTGCGTCGCAGACTTCGCGAAACGGGACTGTGGGTTTGGGTTTTTTTTTTTTCCCCTCCTGCCATTAAACTAACCCATAATAGCAGATGTCATCACTCACAAATAAAAATGAGTGACGGGTGAGCAGATTTCATCAGTTATTCCTGGCAGCTGGAGTTCTCTTGAAAAGGGGAACCCAGAGGTAAAACTGCCATGATTCAGTAATCACTCAAGAAAACCATACTTTGACAGAAGAGGAAGCTACTATACAATCAAAGTAAGCATTTATATTCTTGTATTTTGGCCAAAATAAGATTTTCTCTTCCTGTCTTAACTGTCAAACATGCCTAGAAGTACATGGATATACATTTATTTTACACTATGTTTAGTCATGAGTTTGAACAAGGTTTTCTTCTTGTTTCCTCCATGACCTTGAATTCTGTATATTACAATATAATTTTGTGGAAAAATAATCTGATCCTGTGTGATTTATAAAATGTAAGAGGCATCCTGCCTCTTTTGCTCTAGCCATAACTTCAATTATTAATCTGTTATTTGTTACTATCTTTTGTGGTATTACTAGAACTTATGTATTACACATAATTCAGGGGAAAGGAAAACCACCATAAAAGGAATATGTAAGGGGAGACTCATCCAAACAATGCATTCTATGAGTGCAGCTTAAAACTTTTTAGAACATTAGGCTTCTTTTTTTTTTTTTTAATGCTTTGAACTCAGGCAGTGTGCTGCAATATTTATATAACGCTGGAAAACATTCTGTGCTTAGGCAAACAAGCCCTGGTGAAGGGTAAAAGGAATAGGACATTAATTAGTGTTCTGACAAAGATAAGATAGCTCATGGTCATGATATGACCCAAGGGACTGAGTCTAGTTGAAGTCAAAGATAATCTTTGCATTGTTTACAATGATCTCCAAAAACCTCTGAAGTGACTGAGGAAATTCTTTCATGCTTGCATTACACATTAAAATTGGCTGAATACTCAAATCCATTGCAAGAGTTAAAAGTAGACCTATTTCACTCCACCTTTTAGAAAAGAAATATTTTTTAAGATGTTAAAAAAAAATCATTCTTGTTAAAGTCTTTGTCTTTCAAAACAGTTTGAAAATAAAAAGTCTTTCTCTTTCAAAAGATTTTGAAAATAAACCTTGGAAATGTTCAAACATTACTTCACGCTGCTGGTTAAAATATTTTACAGTAAGACAAAAAAGCATAAGGTTGTTTTGTTTTTATTGGCAAAAAAAAATTAATTTTTTAAGTTATGCATGATTTAGATTAAAAAATATTTTGACATTTTCTCCAAAATCTGTTCAGTTAACAGGTTTACTGAATGGATTAAAAAGTAAATGTACTGAATTTCACTAAAAGGAAAAAGCTTTTCGGAGAATCTCATTGTGAGTTTTTGAGACAATGGCTATCTTAAGACACATATTAAATAGAAAGACTGAAAAAGGGTAAAAAAATGCCTTCTGAGGCTTTGGAAAAGATTTTCTTCCTTTACTTGCTTATTTCATACATAAAGGTAACTAAAAACAGCAATTCTGTTCCAAACATCAAGAGCCATTTCTGATTCTTAAAATTCCTCCAGCAAGAGTCCAAAATAGGAATTACAAAGTGGGCAGAAGAAAAATTACTTGCACTGGATATTTTTCATAAGTCCTTTTTGTACCTCAGTGGAGGTTGTCTGAGATTAAAATAATTTAAAATATTGAATTAGCCTCAGGTAGGGGTTAAGACCAGAATCTTTGGAAACTTGCTAATTTAACAAAGCACATTCAGATTGCAGATCAGATTAAATGAGAGATGATTGTACCCCTGGCTGTTTCTATATTAGTGCTGTGCCAATTAATAAAAAAATCAATAAAATATGATAACGTACAGCTAGAAGTAAAATTTTAAAATTTGCTCTCTCTTGCACTGGAGAGATCTGCTCATCATTCATATTTTGCTCCTCATTCCCCCGTGCTCTGGGACAGGAGCTCAAAGAGTTTAAACTAATATAATGTCTGTAGATGTTATATTTGATTTATGACTGATTGACTGTTTTACAGATTGCAGCACAAACCACACGATTTATGGTTTGGTTCTAAACGTAGGAGATTTTTCTTTCATGGTGCCATCAATTTTTTTCTTTAATTACTTCTTCTTGTGGACGTTCTCCATAAATTAATAGCTTGTTAGCATATAAATTAGGCCCCAAAAATGATGAATGCTGTAAAAAATTCTTTTGTAAATGCATATACGTATTTTTGGACAGCTGAGCGTCAGAACTACCAAATACATAAGCCACCTTAGCCAAGATCTAATTTTACCTTTATTTAAATGTTGTTGACTCCCTAAAAAAGCCACCAACTACACTTCAAATGGGCAGGCAGGACTGCAAAACCCACACAAAAATAGTTCCTTCCTTAACTATCTTAGCTGAAGATTTAATGAGGGACTCTGTCTTGCACCACTGACATGCACATCTTAGTAGGCCTTCATAGGAAACATACTGCAGAATGTATCATAACATAAATTTTCAGTCCATACCTTCTGAATGAATAATTTTGAATGTATGGAAGTGTTGCTGTTGCTTAATTTTACATTCATATCAGTGGATAAGAACGTTAAAACCACTCTCCATTAGAATTCAGAAAGACACCTCCCCAACTTTCCCTGAATGTGTCTGGAATGATACCTGGAAATCCAAAATGAAAATAAGGATGATAAAGAACCTCTTTTCCTTGCTCACTTTCCACCCAGACAAAACTGGCCAAGTGGGGTTTTTTTTACTTAAGAAAGTGTGTTTTTTACTTACAGAGAAAATCTAACTGTCCTGCCAGTTTCTGAACCTTGAGGTATATGGTTGAAGGAATCAAGAAAACAGGTTTGATAGAATTAAGTCCAACTGTCAATGTAAGTCTAATTTATATTACTGGGGCATCTGAAAAGAAAGAAGAAAATCACACATCAACAAAACATGTTTTGTAGAGCAATAATAAGGGATTTTTACAAACACCAAACCTAGAGAGTTACTGGGAAATCCAGGCCAAGTTCCTAAGTAGAATCTTTCAATTAGAAATAAAACCAGAAGGTATCACACAGTGCACGTGAACCCTGATCTCCACACATGGATGTTGCAATGCCAGGTTTAAAGAAAGGATGCTTTCACCCATGATAGCATGAGAGATGCTGGTCAGCCATGCCAGACAGAGCTGTATTCCAAAGTTTTACAGCAGGAATCTGTCTCAGCAAGGACCATGGCAATAGCACGTGAAATATTCACTCTCACTGACATTCCTAGGAACTATTACCAAGTCAAAGATTCTTGACTTGTAAAAAGTTCCCACAGACAAACCAGGCCAACATTTCCTCAAGTACCTCCATATTTTGGGCACCTCTCTGACCACACCTTGTCCCTTTGGGTGGAGCAGCCAAGACCTTCACGCATCCTCTCAAAAATCTAACAAATCTCAGACGAAGACCGTGGACCTTCTTTGTACCACTTGAAGAATATCTACTAGAAGTTTAATAATCGTAAAAATTTAATATCTAACGAAAGGTTAATGTGTTATGGCAGATTCTTACATGAGGCAAAGTATAATAGGGTTTGGAGGGCAAACTGACTCAGACAGTTTGTCAGCAACTTGCACTTGGCTTCTGAGGCAATGGGATAATTATCTGTGGAGTGTCAAGTGGGCAGCTGCTGCTGATAGAAGAGCTTTTAAACGGTGCAAAGACCCAGGTGACCTGCTGATCTAAGAATGATGAAATAATCAGATTCCATCCCTTGCTGTAACAAGCTATTACCAGAGCACTTATTTTAGCACTGCTCGGAGCCTGCAGAGCTCAGACACAGGTGGGGCATGTCCCAGTGCACCCCTGACGTGCACATCTTTTTGCAAGATGAAGACTTAAATAACACCATCATTTTGGGGCCTCAGAGTGAGATGAAAGATCATTAAGATTCCCCACGCTGCCATTTAGACCCTATTCATCAATAAACACAGCAAGTGCAGCAAAAGGTTTTTAGTGGGACTGCTGCACCCACGCCAATGTAACAATTTGTCCTGCATCCCACTGTGCTACAGAGACAGCATCCCCAGCCCACAGCAAGGGAAAACACCAGAAAAAATGTTATTTTTCTCAGAGAACAACACCTGGTTGTTTCGGTGACATTACAGGACCAGAATCCGAACCTCTCGAGATATTCCATCACATAGGGGATTATATTACATGGACTAACCAGTTCACACTCACTACTCTAGCTGGACTGTGCTGGTCTTTAAGGAACTGGACTTCTCAGTGGAAAAATGCTGCGTGTGGAAGGGGTTTTTCTTCTTGTTAGGCACTTTTTTCACACCAGTCAGACTTAGCACCAAGTTTGGGAAAATTGTTGTTATTTCTAAAAATCAGATTTGTGAAAACCATGACAAATATAAAATATTCAATCTAGGAAGATGGCAAGAACTTACTCATGTGCCCTTTTAAGGTTTCAGGAGTTTATAACAGAGTATTTGATAATAAGGCCTTACACGAGTCTGCCTTAATTGTGTTACACCAACTGTCCTTTCCTTTTCCTCTGATCTTCCACTCAAAGCACTGCACAAAGCAAAGGTTTCCTCCTTTGAAAAAAAACAAGAGAACTTAACTTTTCAAAGTGCAATTACAATCTGATAACCAGTGCAATCTGGTAATATCAGCAAGGACACCAGACATGATGAGAATTTTAAAACCCCCCATGTTTGAATAACAGGCATTTAGCAAGGACAAATTCACTTAATTTCTGCCCTTTTTCTCGTTTATTGGAACTCATCCTTGTATCTTAAGAAGGTCTACTTTTAATAGTATTTAAGACTGAATTTTGATAAAATAAAGGGCAAGGCCATAACAAGTTCCCCAGAGCTTTGCACTTTGTGTGCTTCAACTTTAGATTCATAATTCCTCTGCATGTTTTGGGCAAGGCATCATTTGGAGCAGTGAAAGGAATCATTTAAGAGCAATGCATTTCCCTTGGATAAAACCATCTGTTTTAAAACTATAGGAGATAGAAGAAAAGGAAAGCCCTTCACATCTAATCTGAACTTCAGTGACAATGGCACTGTATTTGAAAGCATTTATCCCAAAATCACTTAAAATCTCACATATACTGAGGGACTCGCAATATTTCAGTGATTTGTGCCATGTGTAGTCATTACTCAGTAAGAAAAATACAGTTGTACCATTTAACTGTCACCCAAGGCCTGTTTCAATGCCTTATATTTTGGCTCAAGGCAACGTAACCATCAGTCACCTATTCTTTTAGGTGACATACTTTATTTTAATAGCACTTGGCAAGAAGGAAATTTCGAGGGGGCCGAGCAAGGCAGCACCTGCCTCAGGTCAGGCTTCTGACTGCCCTGACCTCCAAATTGCTTTTTCAGAAAATGAGCAAGCACACCAACTTCAGGATGGGTGGTCAGGATGCAGAGGGGCTGAAGAACTTCTGGGAAAAGGTCATCCAGGAGCAAACCAAGCAGCAAGAGGCTGAAGAGTCCAGGTTAAGCAAAAGTGCCCTGAACAAGTAAGTGGTAATTTTTTTTTTTTCTTGCCATCATGTGCTTTAAAATAAGGTAACCTGTTATTGTGCTGCTTTATTCATAGCACAGATTGTGTTCTGGGGCTTTGGCACTTCTACGCTGGCAGCTGCTGGTCTCGTGTTACTGTGGCTCTCCTGCATGGAAACTCAGACAACCCCTCACCCTCAAACCTCATGGGCATTCTTCAAAGGCCTTGGAGCCCAGCCACGAAAAAAAATAAAGCACTTTGGAATCGTGGCTTGTGACAGCCAGAAAATATCAGGAGTTTTACCTGGAATTGATACGGCTCCACAAATAAATAAAATAATGTTACATTAAAGGGACAACCGCCCACTTTAATCTGTAGTATTTAAAAAAATGGTATCTTTGTCTTGTTTAACAGCCCTTCACAAGCCCAAAGATAGAAATGACACAACAAGATTTTCCAGTTCAGTGGGGGAAATGATGGGGTTTTTGTTGTGTTGGGGTTTTTTTTCCTTTTTTGTTTTGTGGGGGTTTTTTTTCAGGTTGGTTTGGTTTGGTTTGGTTTTTTACAAAACAGTATGAAACAATGGGTCTCCCTAAAAAGAGCTGTGGCTGTGGTACAGGTATTCTGCACAAGTGGGATGGACTGTTTCAAATATTTGTTTCAAACTCAGGAGTTTGAACCAGGGTCTCCTGCACAGGAGGTGAATTCCCTGACTGATAATGACCAGAGACAGAGGATGAGAAATTCCACGTCTCTTGTGGTTTTCTCTTGTGCTTTCCTCCTGAAGTTAACAAAAATATTACTGCATACACTTTCCTCAAAACTGTGGCATTCACATAAACTAATTGCACTTAACAAATTGGAATGTGTTGCCTTAAGGGCTGTTTATTTTTAAAAAAATTCCCGGTACTTTGACCCCAGTGTCCAAGCAGGGAGCTACTGTCATCACTTAAAAACTTGGAAATCAAGATCTGGGCAGACCTTGTCCCCCAACAAAGTCAGAGGCAGACAATCTTGCTTCCAGTATCCTACTCCATCTAGTCAGTAATATTCCCTAAACAAAATCCCAAAGTTGTCGGAGAGAAAACACGTGGGATAACACCCAGGGAGATGTTCAGCTTCACTGGAAGCTTTGTCAACTCTAGATCACAAAAAAACTACCACAAGAAGACCGTGCAAACAAATTGCAACTAGTGGTGTAGGTAATATCTCTAACTTCACAGAGCTAAAAATGTTAAAAGCTTTTATGAAAATCTTCTCTGAAGAGGAAAAAAAATGCAGCAAAAGAACTTTGAATGTGTCTTAACATGCATATTCAATATGTCTTAACTGAGTGGTCACAACTCAAACAGACCCAAGCCAGTTCCTTCAAGGTCACCAACTCAGTCAAAGCTCAGATTGTTCACAAAATGTTCTCCATTTTGGGAAAAAGATCCTTTCATTTCATTACAAAACCAAGAGGTCCACTACCTCATGGAAGTGGCACCTGGGAAAACTACATGGTTTTAAGGAAAGGCAAGTGCTCCCTTTGTGACACCTGGGACACTGGCTGACAACAAACATTGCAATTTTCAATGGCAAATTTTTCCTAACTAACTGCACCTCTTTTTGGGGCTTAACTATATGCACAAAAGAATAGTGAAGACTAGGTGGTTTAAAACACAATCTAAAATCAAGCTTAGAAGCCAAGATAACAGAAGCATCCATGTGAACCAGATACTGCTGAATTATTCTCAGATTAAATCATTGGCTGCTGTGCTTTTCATCACACCAGAGGTAATATAAAAACCCATGTATATTCAATGATGCATTTGGCATTGCCATATGATATCTAATGTTATAACATTGCTGGGTCAGGTATTTCAAAACAACATTTCCTTCAGAAAACAAGCCAGACAAAAATATCTTCCAGTGGTCCTTAGAGATTTTGTCTTCTGTTTGTGCTATAATAGTGTCTTGAAGCTATGTAGCTCCTCTTGCATGTGACATCAATGCCTTTCATTAAACACATACAGGTTCTGAAGAGGTTTGTTTTTTTTTTTCTAACCCAAAGGACATATTTTAAGTTCTGCTTGCTCTTCTCCACAGCATTTTGCAGTAAACCGGGGGGGGGGGGGGGGGGGGGGGGGAAGAAATGGTATTTTTTTAATTGACACATTGAATGACCTTACTGCATAGGCAATACTTCTGGGTGGCTTTGAGAATACCCCAGAGAGAAAAAGCAGTTCTTCACGGTGACAGTATTTCAGCAGTTGTTTGACTCATTCGGAATCCAGCGATGCCAACCACTGATAGCATCAGCACTATCCCTTTCTCCCCTGCATTCCCAATCTAGCCAAGCTGGAGAGATGTGTAATTGGTAAATAAATACAGGACAAGTGCTCTGGTGATGAAAGAGAGGAAAGCCTCCAACCTGCTGAAAAGCCCCGGCTCCATTTGAAGGCTTTGGCTGAGCAGTTGCTGAGCACTTTGTGCTCTCTTTGCAGGCTCCGCCAGGAATGGGCCCTGCGGCTGGAGAGGAGAACGCGGCAGGTCCAGGCACACACGAAAACGCGGGGGGAACAAACGACACCGCTGTCCATCGAGGCTCTCCCCTCACCGGACAAAACTGTGGCTTAAAACAAGAATTGAGCCCAACTCCGACCTTCTGCACACACCTGTAACCCAGCAGTCGCCCTGCCCAGCGAGCAAAAGGTCAGAATCCGGCCCTTTTCCAGACTACTTATTATACCTACAATTAAAGCCCTGCTGAAATTCAGTGTGAGAATAATGCCACGGTACAAAACCTCAAAAAAAAAAAAAATAAAAAAAAAAGAAAAGAAAAAAAGAAGGAAAAGGCACAGATGAGAAGCAGACAACTCTAATTCTCCATAATTCTCCATTCTCCATTATTACTGTGATGCATCAGGAGCTCGGGACTCTCTTATGTAACTGCATTTCCAACATATTGCCAGGAAAGAGGGCAGCCTTTTTAATGGGGATAATACATTCAGACAGCTGCATGCAAAATTGCACATTTCCACGTGCAAGCTCACAGAGCCTGGCTTAATGCAGATATAAGATGTTCTGTCTGTCTTGATGAGCTACAGTGAGGAGAGTTAAGGATTAGGTTGATAAGCTGGACAGGAGGAGAAATTTCTTCTTTAACAGAATTGGGGAGAGGAGAGGAGAGGAGAGGAGAGGAGAGGAGAGGAGAGGAGAGGAGAAAAGAAAAGAAAAGAAAAGAAAAGAAAAGAAAAGAAAAGAAAAGAAAAGAAAAGAAAAGAAAAGAAAAGAAAAGAAAAGAAAAGAAAAGAAAAAAAAGAAAAGAAAAGACTTTCTCCCACAGAAAACACAAGGTTTCACAAAAATGTTGTTATCCCATGAAGAATTAAAAACTTATACAATGTTATTCTGTTATTTAAAACTGTAGGGGTTGTAATATCAGTTTCTTTTCATAAAAACCAACCAAAAGAAAAAAACGTAATTGTTTCTTTCTGTGGCTATTCTCTATTAGAGAAAAATAATAAAGTTGTAGTTGCTTTTGCCTTTGCAGGCTGGTCTTTTTTTTTCTTCTTTATTCATTTATTTCCCACTATTCTCTGAAGAGTTCTTTCCTGTAACCTGATATCCCGGGTTTGGCCAGGGCAGAGTTCACTTTTCGTAGCAGCCACGAGGGGCAGAGCCTGGAGCCACGTGGAGTATCTCGGTTATTCTGTGCCACCTCAAATCACCGGGAATGAGGGAGGGGGGGATAGATTTTGCCGGAGGGGGGGGCAGAAATAAGGAATTCTGGCTCCAGAGAAGAAGGTGGGCTGTGGTTTCCAGTCGGGAGCAAGTGTGGCTATGGAGTAATTGGGGTGGGGAACTCATCATGTTCGTTGTGTCGCACCAGTGGTGCTGGTCCTGAGCTTTTTTGTGATGCAGATCACCCTCTTTTTGAATACTTTTCTTTTTAATATTGTTGCTGTCTACTGTTTGGTTTTCTTATCTCGCTGCTGTTTCCAGCAAATTGTTCTTATCTCAACCCCAAATCTCTGCCTTTTGTCTCTCTCACCGATGGGAGGAGGGGAGCAGCTCCTGGTTTTCTTTTTAGTGGAGGTACTAAATTGAGAAACTACCCCTAAACCGTGACACCCGAGTGAAATATTTCCTTTGGTGACGTAGATCAAACATGACCTGAACCAGCTGCCCCTTACATAAAAAAATTTAGCAGTTTAACTTACTGTAGCAGTAGCTAAAGGACAAGGACAGGGCCATTGAAATGGAGAGATGTCAGATTCTCCAATTCTGAAAACCAGACCTACTGGATTTGCTAATTTGCCCACTGTTTTATGGGGTTGTAATGTATCTCCCATCAGTGCAGCTTACCCCTATTCTGTGTCAGTGTGACAAGAGAAGAGCAAATAAAAGCTGCCTCAATAAGCATGTATGGTTCTTTTGCACTTAATCTCGATGTTTTTAATTATTTCAATATTTTTATTAAAATATAAAATATTTTATTTCTAAAATTATTTTTAATTATTAGACTTTTATGACAGTGTATCTGACTGCTTATGAGGTACAGGAGGAAGACCACACAAGCAGATGCAATTCTCACAGAGCGATTTTCAGCGCTCCCCGGTGATTACCCAAAAACAACTGTAGGTCTCTGAGGGATACTTTTGCTGTAAGGAGCTCTGAGCACATCCAGGGATATGTGAAATCATTTCCACTACGAGCAGTCGGCACCAAACCAATGCAAAGCCAAGGAGTGTTGTTTGCATTCACGAGCACACAGCCTATTTCAGCTGTGAATGGGTTTCTGACAGCACAGAGTGTGTGTGTCACAAGTGTGGAAGACTAAAATGCCCCCACACTTGGCAAAAAACAGCTCTTTGTGAGCTTCCCAAGTCATGCTTACCTATTCTATCACATATTTTACACGACAGCAGCAACCTGACACTCCCGTGGTGTTGAACATCAGTTGTTCCTGTTCCCAAATGTGGGTGTTCATCCATTTTTCACACCAAACCAAGAAAGGTATCAAGTGCTAGAAATAGTAAAGTCTAACAGTCAGATGTAGCCAGATCTGCTGCTTGCAAATTGCAAAGCTGAAAGCAGGCGGGAAGGTGACAGATAACATTTCATTCTTTTGCTTTATTCAGTGAGTTGGTGAAACTCAAGCCTGAACTTGGGCATTTCGGACATGCCTGAAAATGTAAAGCCTGGTCCTCAGTAAAAAAAACCCAAGCAAATAGAAATCAGTTTAATTGCTATGTTTAAAAAAGCTGTCTCATTCATATACACAGCCCCCATTGATAAAACCAGATATCCAGTGAGCATAAGCTGTTGAGGGAGTAGGCCCCTTCAACTGAACACAGCACTTTTTTACCTCCTTGTCCCTAGTTCCTCTCCCTTTCTAATGGAGGAAATGTTGGGGGGGAGGGGGAAAAGCAGGGAGAGGGGGAATTAAAAAAAAAAAAAGAAGACTCAAATGAAAATTTAAATTACCATAACTACATTAAGAAAGCTGGACTAGTCATTTAAGTAGAGAAACCAATTTACCCAGATTTTTTTTTCCTTGAAGTTTATTAATTTGCCTAATAGAAAATGAACTGGAATTGAACATTAGTCTGCATAATCAGCACCACCCTGACCCTGCATTAGCAAGACATTGTCGTGTCTTATATCAGCATATAAGCCAGCCCAGCACTTTCCTGAGTCAGTAAACAAGTAAAACTGTACAGGATAGTTCATGGGACTTTAACCATGTGCTATGTGATGCAATAGGTGTGGATTGTGAGAAATATCTCTAATTAGAATTTAGAAGATGGTCAGATATAGTGAAACAAAGAACTTTATTATGCACGAACTGACTTGGTCCGAGCACCCAGCGTGCTGTTAATAAAGTTCTTTGTTTCATTATATTTGGCCATCTTCTAAATTCTAATTAGAGATATTTCTCACATGGATCATCCACTTAGGCTGGCACACTGATGTCAGCTGCAGAGCACCCTCTGTTTGTGTGAGCACAATCTACAGCCACTCACAGAGTGACTCTGCAGTGCTGTGTCTGACCCAGGAACCAGTGAGGAACAGCAAGGTTTGCTTTCTTAAACTATCTCTGTGTGGCCAGTCGTTGAAGTGTGGCCTGTTCAAATCAAGGCAGCCAAAAGAGTGATTATAAACCACACTAATCTGCAGCCTGGCTTCACTGGGACACGATGGAAAAGCAGCCACAGGTAGGATGCAGCAACTCAACATCTGTCAGCTGCTGCGCTTGAATTTGCACTTAGAGCAGGAGAACCACTTTTTAAGCTAAGCCCTTCATTGTCTGCACATATCACACACCGGTTTGGGGCCAATCTAAGGTGTTGCAAACCAGATTTCTTTCAGAGGAACCTGATCCAGACAAAAAGCTGTGTTCCAGGCACACACGAGAGGACCCCAGCCTCAAAGGATCTGAGACAAGCACTAGCTCTCCAGACAGTTTTGAGATATAATAATGTATATTATTATATATAATATGTATATATACACACATATATAATATGTATCTATAATATGTATATTATAATATGCATATTATAATATATAATATATAATATGAGATATAATAATGTATATTATTATGTCTCAAATCATGCGTGATGGGGATATTTGTTCCCACTAACCAGATTAGATGTAATCCCTGAGCCATGCTCAGCCTAAGGAAGGGAGGACAGCAGCAGCCACTTCCATCTACTGAGCTGCTGGTGATGTGCTGACTCACTAATGTAGATGAGTATAAACCAACCAAAGTAAAATAGGTGGGATCAAAGCCCATTAATACATCTCATGTAATTGTTTCTTTCAGTGGCTATTTTCTGCTAGAAAAACAACGCTGAAAAATAATAAAGTTGTAGTTACTTTTGCCTTTGCAGACTGGTCTTTTTCTTCCTTATTCATTTATTTCCCTCTATTCTCTCAAGAGTTCTTTCCTGTAACCTAATATCCTGGGTTTGGCCAGGACAGGTGGACCTCAGCAGATACAACAACTGAGCCCAGGAGTGATAATTTAATTAGACAGCCATGCAGATGTGCTAGAATGCACAACTAAGCACAGTTTGGTCATCCTACCAAAGCTGCATGCGTTGGAACAGAGCCTCCCCACACAAAACTTAGTATAAATCTGGCTTCTGGAACCATAAAACAGCTGTTTGTGGTTCATTTTTGCAGTTAAATGGTAGGAATATGAGGATAATGACCAATCTTCTAGACCAAATGTTCCTCCTAATTACAAACTGCCTGTTCATGAGTGATCTGTTTTCTGCCTCGCCCAATAAACAGCATTTAACTGTGCCACAGTGTGAATAGTGAACAGTAAATCACATAAAAATACTTGTGGGTTGAAAAGGGCATCTGTGGATAAATGAGGAGGAAATAAAAAGTGGCTCTGGAAAATCTCATACTTCCTGAGAACGCTTCTGTTCATGAAAAAAGCATTACTACACTATTTATTTCTTACAGAGAAGAACAGGATCCCTGCACGGTGTTATGCATTTAGCACAAAACTGGATACAAAAATACAGTAGTCAGGACAGACAATATAAAAATCTACTTCTTTTTACCAGGTCTTTCAGCTGTGTGTATTTATCTGTGTGCTATTTAGTGGCCAGAGTTTTAAACATATTTCAAGCTAAGGTGGACACGAAGCTTGTGGGGAAAATTCAAGACCAAAAACGAGACTGTGACAAACAGGCTGAAAAAGAATTTACATTAAGCCAAACTTAACAACAGGTCATCAATGTGCTACCTCCACGATTAGCTGCACGTGTCTCAAGTGCCATTCCTTAAGTGAAATAACAATTTCCTACTAGTGTCTGTTGGTATGTGAGCGACTACTGGCCTAATCTTTACCTGGTGCTCTGTGCCAGTGTTCAGACTCAATGGATTTACTTATGAATTCAGTGGTTCACAATTAGGAGCCACTATTTTTTCCATGGCAAAGAGCAGCAGCATCAAGGAGAGATATTATTTCAAACAATTACTCTAACAAAATAATAATCTGATAATAATGAATAATTATCAAAGGGGAGTAAAAGGTGCGGTAGCAAATCTGAAAGACAATATTTTTTAAATTCTTTAGAGAATAGCCTCTCTGTGTTAGATTTCCACTCTGCTTGTACTGCACATCCGACAGAACATCGGTGCTGTTTGATCAGAACTGTGATTTCACAGCCTATGTTGATGGTTCAGCCACAGGGAACAGTTCAAAAAGTTGAATTAATAGTCAAAAGTTCTTGATTCTGTTAGATTTAGTTCCCAAATCAAAGGAAACATATCTGCAAAGTACTGATGCAAAAAGCTCGGTCTGTATTGTCCCTTCGCAAATAAGCAGCAGAAAATTACATTTTCAAATATATTTTGCTACAGTTAGTGCTATTTTTCTCCCTCTAATGTGCTATTCCATTTAACAACTGCATTGCTATTGCCAGAGTTTGAGGTTGCAGTGCAGGCTATGAATCTAATTAGGCAAGGAAAATACAACATTACTGCAGTGGTCAAGAGTGTTATTCCAGAAAAAACTTTTTGAAAAATTACCTGTGTTTGCCCTGATGTCTAAATACTTTTTTCCCCCCAGGGTGATGGTGATTCCACTGCAGCTGCTCTTAGAGAAATTTATTCTGTAACATTTGTATTGGTGCTCTTGTATTTATTCTAATAAGTGAACAAACCCACACAATTGTTCATTTTTACATGTAAAAAGTTTCAAATAACGATGCTGTCCCATTAATTACTGAATATCATTGTAACTGAGTTCTTATTAGAGCTTAGTTAATGATGAAGTGCTAACTAATGAATCAATACTTCGCAGCTTTTGGACAACACATGAGTTTACTGATTTTGTTGACACTGCCTCAGTCATTAAATATGTATTTGTAATAATAAGGCTAACAGTCACTGAAAATAAGCCCTGCAAGCAATAAGGGCCATCTAATCTAAAATATAAGAAACAGCAGTTATTATCCACCATCTCAAATGAACACTTAATAACCTGGAACTAAATCTCTTCAGGCTCCATTTATGATATGTACACACTTCTGCAGCAGTGATGAAAAATGCTCCATTTTCCCAGAACTAATGACCCCTCCATTATATGTACTAGAGGGCTGACAATTGTGTGGGAATGAGCCTATCAACAAACTAACAGAGTGCACACACGTTTGAAAAGTTTTAGAGCTGAATTACAGGCCAGTTTCAGTTCTTCCATCCTATAATAAGACCCTTTGGAGCCACATCAAAATTCCGTAGCGTGTGCTTGGTCAAGACAATTCCTGCACATGTTTTGTTTATTTTCGCTTGTTTACCTTTGGCCACTACAGATAATTAGGAGCAATACATGGAAGTAATTAATATGAAACATTTCACTACGTTCAGAAAAAACACAATTGTCTCATGGGATGTTTTATTGTTTAATTAGTGGATGCACTTCAAAATATCCCCTTTATCACAAAACCAAAGCAGAGCGACACTGGAAAGAGGGAGAGCCAGGTGGGGGTACCTGGATCTACCCAGGCAGGTGCCCCGAGTTTGCATCGACCTCAAGACTCT
>NW_020925658.1:8935-11636 GCF_003984885.1 Neopelma chrysocephalum | reverse complement strand
TCCTCTTCTCCAGGCTGAACAGCCCCAGCTCCCTCAGCCTCTCCTCATAGGACTTGTGCTCCAGTCCCTTCCCCAGCCTCGTTGCTCTTCTCTGGACCTGCTCCAGGACCTCAATATCCTTCCTGAAAGACTTCCAAGAGCTTTAGAGGGGTGGGTTTGGTCCCCACACCAAGGCCAGGGCGCTGTTGGTGCCGCCAGATCGAATCCATTGCGACACCAGAGGAGGGAAGTGTAACCTCTGCTCTTGTTTATCCATGGAAAGTCCAAGGAATTAAAGCCGGTGTGGTTGTTCCAAGTGAAGAAATACAGTTAGGTCTGTAATTGCCTCTTGCTTAACAACACCCTGACTCTGCCCCAGCTTGTCTGGCCTGCAGTTGCTCAGCAGCTTGTGACGCTCCGTTGGGCAACAGGGTTCCTAGAAGGGCAACCTGAGGGCGCTGGGAAGGCACAGGAACCCCCCCCAGGAGGAGGGAAGGCAGAGCCAGAGGGTGACACTGTCCCCCAGCAGTCTGGAGGGCCCTTCCCCCTGTTTGCCCCCCCAGCTCCTGGTGCTCTGCACCCACCAAGTGCTTTGCCCGTGGGTCTTCAGTGGGTTTTTCTCCCAGGGATTTTTAGGCCAGCTGAGCTCCTGGCACCCAAACCCACTGCCATTGCTTCCTCATCCAGTTCCCACAGGGAAAACGCCTTTCAGCTCATTCCAGGGCTCTGCAGACTGATGCCATCACACCCCAGGGCTCTGAGCCCTGGAGGTGACAATGACAAGCTGTGGGGGGACTTTGCAGGGCACAGACCCCCGTGAGCTCCCTCCTACCAGGGATGGGAGAGGCACTGGTAAAGCTTGAACCTCCACAACCATTCCAGGGATTTTTAGGCCAGCTGAGCTCCTGGAACCCAAACCCACTGCCATCACTTCCTTATCCAGTTTTCCCATGGGGAAAATGCCTTTCAGCTCATTCCAGGGCTCTGCAGACTGATGCCATCACACCCCTGGAGGTGACGATGACTTTGCAGGGCACAGACCCCAGTGAGCTCCCTCCCACCAGGGATGGGAGAGACACTGGTGAAGCCTGAACCTCCACAGCCATCCCAGCAAATCCTGATGCCCCTAAATCCTTCCCAGCTGCACCACTGGAAGGGGCTGCCCGGGCAGGAGGTGGAGTCTCCATCCCTGGAGGTGCCCGAGGAAGGACTGGACGTGGCACTCGGATGGGGCACAGGTCGGACTGGATGCTCTGGGAGGGCTTTTGTGGCTGATCCACCCCCATCCCACCGAAACCAGATGAAGGGATACACAGCCCTTGGTGCAGCCTCACGCCTGGAAACACAAACACTGGGCTCCTGGGAATGCCACAGCCCTGGGAAATGGGTGCTGAGCAACCTGCAACCCCGTGCAGTGGGTGCTTTTCCAAGGGGAAGCCCCAGAACTGCAGCAGAAGGTGACAGGGAGGATCCCTTCCTTGGGGGACACATCCCCCCAAGCTCATCAAGGCCCTCTGGTAATTAGCTGCAGCTCAGCTTTCAAGGCAGGAGTCAATAAAAGCATTTTCAGGTTTGAAGTCTCGATTCTTTAAACCACCCAAGACACCAGAAACCACAAAGCACTTTCACACACACTCTGGGTTAGACCAAGGGAGGGATCAGAGCCCAGTTCAGGACTTTAACCCGGGATAATAAACCCAAGGTGGGTTTACACGAGGCCAAGCCAAGCAAATCACTGGATCTGCAGCAAATACTCTGCAAAAAAAACCAAAATCCCCCAGGAATTCTCTGCAAAAGGCCTTGGCTCAGCAGCCAGAGGAATTCCAGACTCCAGCAGCAGCTGGCACTGCTGAAAGGCATCACCCCACACCAGGGAATTGGGCAGCCTCCAGCAAAGCTTCCTGTTCCACAGCCCTCCGTGCCCTGGAACGGGGCTGCAAATAAACCCAAAGGCTCCCAAAAACCCTCCTGGGAAGGCAGCAAAGCACTGAATTAGCCAGGAATTTAAAACCAGGTTTTAAACCCATGGCAGAGCAACCCCCTGCCGGGTTCCTGCACCTTCCCAGGCCACGGATGCTCCTGGGGAAGGGCTGGATTTTTGTGGTGCCCTGGAGAAAATGCTGCTGTCAGCGTGACTCAGCAGGAGCCACCTCTGCCAGGCTGCTTCCACCTGGGATTTGGGCTCCAGTTTTCATTTCTCTGCCAGTTTGAACTTGAAGGCATCACTCTGACCCACCAGATCCCAGTCTCAGCCCAGTCTGTCACTGGGATGCCTGGGAAGCAGCAAATACCATTTATATTTGGGTGTTGTTGGGAACTAACCCCAAGTATTTCCACCCTCACCCAGGGCCCAGTTTCTCCCACTTCACCCCAGGAGCTCCCATGACAGCACAGGACCCTCCTGAACCTCCTAAAACCCCACAGAACCACAGGAAAAATCAATTTACAGACCCCCTGTGCCCCAGCCTGGTCGGGAGCGGGGCAGGTTTTCATGGAGCAGGGATGTAACATGGGGAGGCTTCTCTCACGTCAGAAGGGATAAACAGCAATTTAATTTTTTTGGGTGATCTGAGCCACCCTAAAGGGGTTTTCAAAACTCACACCACAGCCCAGAGGCTGCAGTTTGAATCACCAGCAGCACAGCCTGCTCTGGGCCTGGGGAGAAACCAGGACAGACAGCCCAAGGAATGACCAAAACCAGGACTAACAGCCCAAGGAATGA
>NW_020925658.1:5694-8925 GCF_003984885.1 Neopelma chrysocephalum | reverse complement strand
TAACAGCCCAAGGAATGACCAAAACCAGGACTAACAGCCCAAGGAATAACCAAAACCAGGATTTAACAGGCAAGCAGCCCAAAGAGTAGCCAAAAACCAAAATTAAATAGGACAAACAGCCCAAAGAGTAGCCAAAATCAGGATTAAATGGGATGAACAGCCCAAGGAGTAAGCAAAACCAGGACTAACAGCCCAAGGAGTAGTTCAAAACCAGGAATCAACAGGACAGACAGCCCAAGGAACAACCAAAATCAGGATTTAATAGGCAAGCAGCCCAAGGAGTAACCAAAACCAGGATTAAATAGGACAGAGAGCCCAAGGAATAACCAAAAGCAGGACAAACAGACAAAGGAATAACCAAAATCAGGATTTAATAGGCAAGCAGTCCAAAGAGTAGCCAAACCCCAAAATGAAATAGGACAAACAGCCCAAAGAGTAGCCAAAACCAGGATTCAACAGCCCAAGGAATAACCAAAAATCAGGATATAACAGGCAAACAGCCCAAAGAGCAGCCAAACCCCCGAAAATTAAAAGGCCAAACAGCCCAAAGGCTGCACTTTCTCAGGTGTGAAGCTGCAGATGTGCCCTGAGCAGGGCAGCCCTCACCCCCCTCAGCTCCTCCTGTCACCTATCTGCAGCCAACAAGCAGCTCTGGGAGCCTCACCCCCTGATAAGCAGCCAAGAAATACTTCTCCACCTACTTCAATTAATCCTGGTTGCATAAGGCAGGAGAGCTCCCAGGCCCTGCTGGTCCTGGTTTCAAAGCTTGGGCATTAAAAAAAACCTCTGCCACCCAAAGTGCCAGGCTGGGGCTATTTTGGTAATTCCTCAAGCAGCTCCATAATTCCTCAAGCAGCTCCACAGCCCCCTCAAACAGGTGACCTGCTGCTTGTGGACAAACTCTGCTCCCTGGATGACCTTTTTGGGAATATCCAGGGATGGTTTTTCTCCCCACAGTTGTTTCCCCACCGCTGTGTTTTGCAGCTCCTGCCCGAGGGGGTCACTGATCGGACGTGGCACTGGACAAACACACCCAGATTTCACTTGGCTTTGTGTTTTTTCTTTCTTTTTTTTCCTCCTTTTTTTTTTTCTCCTCCTCCTGAACACAACACGCTTTTTCCCCCCCGAGTTCACGTGACACAAGCAGCTCAGAGAACACAATATGCCTTCACCAGGAAATCAGCAGCGTTTCTGCAGCAGATCCTGCCAGCTGGAGGAGGCACAAAGCTCTGAATCCCCCCGTTTTCAGGGGGTTTTGTCAGCTGGAACAGCTCCCAGGTGAGCTCGTGGCAGCCAGTTGTGGCTGGAAAACAGCTCAGCCGTGACTTTCCAGCACCCCCAAAACCATCTCTGAGCTGGAACAAGAGGAGTTGTTCCTCCTGGAGCTGTGTGGATGCAGAACCTGCCACCACCAAAAGCCTAAATAACCACAGAGCTTAAATAAAGCACAGTTTATTTAAATAAATATTTAAATAAAACACAGCTCCCAGGTCACCTGGTGGGCTCTCAGGACCTCAGGGACAGGCAGGGAAGCTCCAAAGTCTGACTGAACCACTGAATTCCTCACCCCATCCCTCCCAGCAAGCCCTGAACTCGTCCTCCTTCCCCTCTCTGGCATCACAGGGGTAGAGGGAGATGTTTCTCCCACCTTCACCCCTGTGTGACAGCACAGAACCTCCTGTGCCTGTCAGGACCACGCAAAACCACAGGAAAAATCAGCTTGCAGACCTCCTGTGCCCCAGCTGGGTCAGGAGCAGGTCAGGTTCTCCTGGGGAAGGAGCTTTTGTCCCCAGTGCCACTGCAAGAAGGGAGGTTCCAGCCCTGCGACGCCTCCAGCTTCTCCCTGAGCTCTCTCCCATCACCAATTAGTCCCCAGGGGAGGAAAACTTCCTTCACATCCTCCAGGGATGTTTTCCCAGCCTGTGGGAAAGCAGCTCCAGCAGAGGAATCACCCAGTGGCTCCGGGGGGGGGGGGGGTTCCAGGGGAATCCTTCAAAAACTCCCTTTGGGAGTCCTCGACAGGCTGAGCTCCCTCCCATAAATCTGGAGATGGATCAGCCTTCCCAGGACAGCTGCCCAAGCAAAACAAGCCCCAGCACTGTGAGAAACACTATCAGCACCCAGCTAAAAATCCCAAATCCGAGTCACGGTGGCAACACCCCCAGTGTTCAGGGGATAAGACAGAGGGTCACAGGGGTGGGTGAGGCTGGAGCTTCAAGGTAAAAAAAATACCATTTATCATTCAATGTTTTATCTAATGATGGAAAATGGGCTAAATTTAGATGGGATGCTGGGGAGAAATTCCTCCCTCTGAAGGTGGGCAGGGGCTGGGATGGAATTCCCAGAGAATCTGCCTGGGAAGTGTCCAAGACCACCTGGGATAGTGGAAGGTGTCCCTGCCCACAGCAGGGCTTGGAATTGGGATGGTTTAAAGTCTCTTCCCGCCCAAACCACTCCGGGATTCCACGACCTCGACCTCGGAAGTTGTGCAAGTGTCTGAGGCAACAACCCCCCGAATTCCAGCGTTTCCAGTTTCTCTTTCAGAGGAAATGACTCGCTGGAACCAAAACATTCCCTTCCCAGCAGGATCTCCCCAGGTGCCTGAAACGCCTCTTTCTGCAACATCCAACAACCCCCCGACCTCCTCCAGCCCCTGCTCTGCCATTCCCAAGCCCAGGAACTGTTTTCCACAAGGAAGGAGCTTTCCTGGAGGGTGGCACAGCTCTCCTGGGGAAGTGGAGGAGTTGCTGCTTTTACAACCTGAGCTGGTCACTCCCATCACAGAGAAAAACCCTTTTGGGGTCACAAAAAACAAAAACAAAAACAAAAAAGTCCTTTTTCAGGGTCAGATCTCCCCTTTTCCCACAGCAGTGGGAGCAGGACCCGAGCCTGGAGCTCGGGATTTCAGTGCCTCACACACATGGAGTGGCCTTGGCCGGGCTCCACGGGAGTTTTCCCGCAGCCCAGAGCATTTTATCTGCTCCCAAACACTCCAAGGCACTTTGCTGAGCTGGATTATTCCCAGCCCGGGGCACAGCCAGGGAATTCACAGCCCGGTGCAATCATCAGGGCTTTGCTTTTCCTCCAAAGCACCTCCTGCTTCGGGGAAACCGGGACAACCACTTTCGTTTTCTCCCTCCCCTTTCCCCGGCAGAGGAAATGCCCTCCAGCAGCCCCACAATTCCTCCAGCAGCCCCACAATTCCCCCAGCAGCCCCACAATTCCCCCAGC
>NW_020925658.1:0-5594 GCF_003984885.1 Neopelma chrysocephalum | reverse complement strand
AATTCCCCAAGCAGCTCCATAACCCCCTCAGACAGCTCCACAATCCCTCAGACAGCCCCACAATCCCTCAGACAGCCCCACAATCCCTCAGACAGCCCCACAATCCCTCAGACAGCCCCACAATTCCTCAGACAGCCCCACAATTCCTCAGACAGCCCCACAATTCCTCAAGCAGCCCCACAATTCCCCAAGCAGCTCCACAACCCCCTCAAGCAGCTCCGTAACCCTCTCAGACAGCTCCATAATTCCTCAGACAGCTCCATAATTCTTCAAACAGCTCCATAATTCTTCAAACAGCTCCATAATTCCTCAAACAGCTCCACAATTCGTCCAATAGCTCCATAATTCCTCAAACAGCTCCACAATTCCTCAAACAGCTCCACAACTCGGGAGTGACGGGGCAGAAAACCCCAGGCTGGTTTGTGCCACACTCAGGTGTCCCCCCCTCCCGTCACATCCCAGGGGGAACAACCCAAATTTACCATCCAGGTCCAGCAGGGACAGACCCAGAGGGATAACACAGAAAAAAAAACAGGGAATATTTTCCTTTGAATGCTTATCACCACACACTGGCAGCACCTGCAGTGCCCCAAAGCCAAGGCAATTCCTCCCCTCTCCTCTTTCTACTCTTTGAGGGAGCTCTGCATGGAAAAGAGGAGGAATTAGAGCATCTTGTCTTTCCTGCTGAACACAGAGGATCCATCCACACCAGCAATACAGCACACAGGGGTGTGTTTTTCCCAATTTTTCCTCTTTTTTAAGGGTCCAGAGCAGCAAACTGCCAGAGCAGAGGGAGGGAATCCCCTTCCTGCTGCTTCCTCCCATACTGGGAAACCTTTCCTTGCGGACTCATCCACACCAAAACCCACCCAGCAGCCCCTTTACAAGCCCCGACCCCGACAAAGCCACCTCTGCTGTGACACTAAATGGGGTTTGTGCCACCCCACAGCCACCCTGGGGTGGCCACACCACCCTGTCCCACCAGCTTCTCCCTCCTGGGCTGGGATTCCAACACTGGGGGAGGGAAAAGGTGCCCAGGGAGCTCCTGATCCAGGCCAAGAGGGAACTTCCAGGCCAGGGAGCAGCACTGGGGCTTCACCTTTGCACCTCTAGGTGTGCAAAGCTCAGGATGGATCCAGGGTAAGGGCACAGCTCCAGATCCATGGGACATTTTGGGGGGCACAGCTCCAGTGTACGGGACATTTTGGGGGGGCACAGCTCCAGGTCCACGGGACATTTTGGGGGGGCACAGCTCCAGTTCACATGCTCCCCTGCTGCTTGCACCCCAAAGCTCCTTGGACACTCCTGCCATCCCTGCACCCCAACACCCCCTGCACACTTCCCTCCCTTGCACACTTTCCATATTTACACCCCATGAACCTCGACCCCCCCTTACACACTGAGCCCCTCCCTGCACCCCAACACTCCTCACACCCCCAACAACCCCCTGCACCCTTTTCCCCCACACACACACCCCATCACCTGTTAGACACTGTCCCCTCCCTGCACCCCAACACTCCCCGCACACTTTCCCTACTTGGCACCCCGACATCTCTTACACCCTGCACCCCAACACCCCTTATACACTGTCCACCCTGCACCCCAAAAACTCTTACACCTCCCCTGCTTTCCAGCACCCCAACACCCCTTGCACACCTCCCCTATTTCCACCCCATGTACCCCAACAGCCCCTTGCACCCCTTGCACACTCCCCCCTCTTCTTGCCCCCCCAACAACCCTTTGCAACCCCTGTGCACACTCCCCCCTCCCTGCACCCCGACACTTCTTGCACCCTAAACACCCCTCGCACCCTCTTTACACACTCCTTACACGCCCCTTCTCTTCTTGCACCCCAACAACCCTTTGCACGCCCCTTACACACCCCCAGCACCCCACGCGTGTTCTCCCCCTGGCACCAGCGCAGATCCCGACCTCCAGACCCCCCATACACGTACCCTCGGGGCACCCCAGACCCCCGTACACCCCCGGTACCCCCCGACTCCATCCCCGGTACCCCGGGCAGGTCCCCCCGGAGCATCGCGGGCACCCCCGATCCCCGCGCCCCCCGGAGCATCCCGGGGCACCCCGGTACCCGCATTCCCGCTACACCCCGAGCACCCCCGACCCCCGCACCCCCAGGGATGCCCCCCCGTGTCCCCCCGCAGGCACCTTGACCGAGTCCACGGGGTACATGACCGTGTGCTCCATGATTCCCGCCACCGCCCCGGCCACCATGTGCGTGCCGAGCGCGGCGCCGCTGGGCAGGCTCTCGTACTCGTCCCCCTCCGCCACGGCGGGGCCGGGGGGCGGCCCCGGCCCCGGGGGCGCTGCGGGGGCGCAGCTCAGCTCCATGCGCGGGGGGAACGCGGGGGGAGAACGCGGGGACACGGCGGGGGCCGGGCGGGCACAGGGACCGCGCGGCGCCACCGCCCCCCTTTAAAGCCGCGCCCCGCCCCGCCCCCACACGCTCATTGGCTGGTTCTCTGAAACGTCACGAGATTGGCAGCGCGGAGAACGAATGGTAAAGAGAGGTGACGGAATGAAGAGTAACGATTGGTTGAGCTGTTAGGGAGGCGGGCTCGGTGAGGGGGACGCGCGGTCCTAAAGCCCGGTTGAGGGCGGGGCTGGGGGGGCGCGGGTCCTGCGCTGGAATTGCGCTGGATTTGCGCCGGATTTGCGCCGGATTTGCGCGGGAGGATGCGGCGCTCCGGGTCCAGAGCGTGGTTTAGGATGGAAAACGCGGTGTCAGACGTGTGGGCGGCATAGGTGTAGTGTCCTCAGGAGGAAATAAAGTAATAAAATAATAAATAAATAAATGTAAGAAATAAAATAAGAAATAAAATAATAAATAAAATAATAATAAGTAAGATAAGAATCTTATATATAAGATAAGAATCTATAATAAGTAAAATAATACAAATCATAAATAAAATAATTATTAAATAAAATTAAAATAATAAAATAAATAAAATAACAATAAAAATAAATAAAGTAAAGTAATAAGAATAAATAAAACTATATTATTTTATATATTAATATTTTATTGTTTTACTATTTTAATTATTGTATATTATGTATTTCTAATGTATTATTTGTATCTTTTATATTATAATTTCTCTCTTCCACCGTGAAATCAGCCCAAAGCAGTTCAATTTGACCCTCTCAGAGAGCAGGAGGCAGTCTTTGTGGCCCAGGGTGCAGGGAACAGCCCCAACTTTATTTCATTCCTTCTCAAAGGATTATTTGGAATTCGACCTTGCAGGGAAGGAGGTGTTTGTGGCGTGAGCTGAAATCAAGGTTAACCATTTCCATGATAATGCAAAGCAATTTATTGCTGAGTGAGGCTCGGGGAGGAAGAAAACCACCCTCAGAGCCCAGAAAAAAGCAGGACAACAAAGTGGTTGGTTTTCCCACCCATGAAACCAGGTGAGAAAATCCAGGTCTGCTCCTGCTTTCACCTCCCGTGAGGGACCTGGAGAGGTGCTGGGGCCAGCACGTGCTGTCCTGCTCCCTCATTCCCATGTTTGTGCTGGGAAGCCTCTGTTCCCGGCGGGAACATGGAGCAGCTGGAGAAAACAACAATAACAACGACAATGCCATTGCCACACCTGATTGATTTTGGGTACCTGGCGGCGCTTTCTGCACCCAAAGAGGGGTTTGTGCAGGAGGTGGGAGAGCTGGAGCTGAGCCCTGGCCATCCCACCATCCATGAGACCGGGAATCATCCACCTGGAGAAAGCAGAGACTCCAGAACCCTTCGCCAACACAAAATTCAAGCCAGGAATTGCTAAACCTCCCCTTCCTTTCCCCCTGGCAGAAGCCACGGGATTATCACACCTTTGTTTCCTCCTAAGGAGACTAAATCCGTGCTGCTGACATGTCTGACACTGTGTTTTCCAGCCCAAGTGACATTTTAGAGCTTCATCCCCCCCTGGAATCCCAGCAGACAGCTCGCCCTGGGTCTGCCACACACCGACCAAACGTGGCCACGAGAAACTTCCCCTTCTGTGACTCAAGGAAATGCCCGAAATAAAACTCGCAGGGGAACATTTTCCACTATTGCTCCACAGAGTTTTTTATCTGAGTTTTCTCCTCCATAAACAAGAATCAAAGGCGCTTTAATCTCCTCCCCGTGCCTTTGGCAGGGCAGGGAGAGGGAATTAAAGTGTCACTTACCCTAATGAGCCCTTTCCCTGCAGCCTTAGGTCCTGCTCCCTGATAATGGCATGAATCAGTGTGGAATAGGTGCTGCTCCCAGGTAGGAACAGGTTATATTTTAACCCTGGAGCAGTGACATGAGGAATCCTTTCTGCTCCTGCTCCCAGGGCAGCTCCTCCAGCTTCAGATGCCCAAGAAAAAGCACAAGCTGAGGATTTTCCCCATGTTCACCAAGAAGGGATGAAATTATTCCTTGTTTGTGCAAGGAAAGTGAGGCAGAGAGGCTGATCTGGGTTCTGGGCTTGCTGTGTTTCATGTTTTCAGGAAAAGGGGCAGCTTTGTGTGTCTGGGATGGTTCCCTGACACCCCAGCCCAGCAAAGGAGAGTCGTGGACAGAGTGAACTCAAATTCATCTGCAAAACCTTCCTTGGAAATGGTCCTGTGCAGTGATTCCCTCGCTGTTCCCTTCCCAAGGGCACAGCCCCTGCTTGGTGAATCCCATCCTGGGGATTCCTGGGCCCAGCAGGTGCCTTGGGAATCTCCACGAGCTCCAAACTCCGTTGGAGCAGGGAAACAGCGAAGGGAAAATATCTTTGTGCTGCTAAAAAGCACGTTTGGGCTGCAACAAGCTCAGCCTGGGAGTGTCCAAGGCCAGGTTGGACAGGGCTTGGAGCAACCTGGGAGAGCAGGAGGTGTCCCAGGGGGTGGGAGAGATGGGGATGATCCTGGAGAAGAGAAGGTTGTGTGGAGACCTCACAGCACCTTCTGGATCCGAAGGGAAGGAAGGATCTAAAAGGAAGGCAGAGGGGGGCTCTTCCTCAGGAATTAGACTGACAGAACAAGGGGAATGTGTTCCCACTGAAAGAGGGGAAATTTAGGTTGGATATTGGGAAGAAATTCCTCCCTGTGAGGGTGGGGAGGGGCTGGGATGGAATTCCCAGAGAAGCTGTGGCTGCCCCTGGATCCCTGGAAGTGTCCAAGGCCAGTGGGGACAGTGGAAGGTGATGGGGTGGGACTGGATGACCTTTCAGATCCCTCCCAACCCAAACCATTGCATGATTCCACGATTTCCACACCCCCAAGTCAGTGGCAAACCCCCCCTGCAATCTGCAGCCACGTTGCATCACCGTGGGCAGCCAAAGGAAGGGATGAATCAGCCCCACAGAGGGGCCACAGCCCCAAAACAGCCCGAGCGCACCACAGGGACACGAGGAGAAGTGAAGACACCAGTGGAAGGCTCCTGCTTTCCCCAGTCCCTGCCCACAGCAGGTGCCCACAGCCCCCTGGAGCATCTGCCTGGCACCCCCAGCTGATTACAGGGCCCTGGGCTGGCTTATCGGGCTCCTTCAGGGGCAGGAGCTGCTGGACCCACCCCGATAAGGCAGGAGGGTCCAGCTGGGAGGTGGGCACAGGACCCGGGGCTTATCTGCACCACC
>NW_020925657.1:0-2772 GCF_003984885.1 Neopelma chrysocephalum | reverse complement strand
AATCATGTAGAAGGTTCCGGGCTGTGTGACGAAGCCGATGGCCTGCAGGGCGCTGAGCGAGGCCGTGTTTTGGGGCAGCGTGCAGCAGTAGATGGGGAAGCCGCGGGCGTGCAGCGCCCGGCCCATGGCGGCCAGTGTGATGCCGGTGAGGCCGCGGCCGCGCCAGGCGGGCACCGTGTAGCCGTGGCGCAGGCAGCCCTGGCCGTCCAGCAGGCTCCAGGACACAGGGCGGCCGCGCGGGCCCAGCAGGCAGGCGGAGGGCAGCGCCCGCACCAGCCCCAGCAGGAACGCCCGGCTGCGGGCATTGCCGCCCAAGGCCCACGTGGCGTTGAGCAGCGGGACGTGGGATGGGGACACGGGTGCCAGGCGCAGGCCCGGGGGCAACCTGCAAGGGGGCATGGCAGGAGTGGGGAATGCTGAACCCCTGCGACCACAAGGGATGGCGGCTGGGATGGGGCTGGGGTCCCCTGTGCCACCCAGGGGTGGGACTGGGGGTGGGACTGGGGGTGCCTGTGTCACCCAGGGATATGCTCTGGGACTCCTTGTGCCATGCAGGGATGGGATTGGGGATGCCAATGTCACCCAGGGACCCCTGTATCACCCGGGAGTGGGATTGGGAACCCTTGTGCCACCCAGGAATGTGCTCGTGGACCCCTGTGTCACCCAGGAGCGTGCTCAGGGACCACCCATGTCACCCAGGAACCCCCTGTGCCACCCAGGAATGTGCCTGGAGACCCCTGTGCCACCCAGGGATGTGACTGGCCCCCCCATGCCCCTGAGTCCCTGGTGCTCCCGTGTCCCCAGTGCCCCCTTCCACTCCAGTGCCCCCACATCCCCCAGTGACCCCACACCCCCCGGTGACCCCGGTGTCCCCGTACCCTGGGTGCCCTCACTCACTGCCCACGGGGTCGGGGGGGCTCAGGGCTCATCAATGCCAGGTACCGGATCGTCTCCACCTGCAGCCCCTTGGCACCGGCCGCCTCTCGCACGGCCTCATCCAGCCCCTCCTGCATCCCTGGGACAGCCTGTCAGCCAGGCAGGGGACAGCAGGTGGTGTCCCCGTGTCCCTCCCAGGGCCATCCTTACCCAGTATCTGGAAGGCTCGTCCCTGGACCACTGCCTCGGTGCCCCCCAGGAGCGCCTGCAGGGCCCCCTCGTCCCGGTAGAACACGGCCAGCTGGTTGAGGTAGTGATCCCTGGGGTCCTTGTGCTCCTGGAGGGCAGACAGGGGGGCTGAGGGTGGCACCCCAATTCCCAGCCCCCCGGGGTGCGGGATGCTGCCAGGGTGGGGGCAGGCGGGGCAGCACCTCTGGGCGCAGGCGGGTCAGGACGATGCCAAAATTGGGCCAGGAGTCCACCAGCACCTCGTGGGCGGCCGGGTTCCCCCGGGCCACCGTCACCACAGTCCCCAGAACCTGCAGGACAAGGTCCCTGTCACTGGCAGGGCAGGGGAGAGGGGACAGTGGGGTTCCCAGAGCCCCCGGCGTCTCCGTCACCAGCAGGGGAGAAGGAGCAGTGGTGTCCCCCGGGGTCTCCGTCAGTGGCAGGGCAGGGGAGAGGGGACAGAGGGGACACGAAGTTCTTGTCACCAGCAGGGCAGGGAGAGGGGTTCCTGGGGTCCCCATCACTGGCAGAAGAGGTGACAGAGGGGTCTCCAGGGTCCCTGTCACCAGAAAGGTGGAGGGGGAGGCAGAGGGGCTCCTGGGGTTCCCGTCACTGGCAAGGCAGGGGGGAGGGGATAGAGGAGTCCTTGGGAACTCTGTTACCCGCAGGACGGGACAGAGGGGACAGAGAGGTCCCTGGAGTCCTTGTCACCGGCAGAACAGGGCAGAGGGGACAGAGGGGTTCCCAGGATCCCCGTCACTGGCAGAATAGGGGGGAGGGGACAGAGGGGCCCCTGTGATCCCTGTCACTGGCGAGGCAGAGGGGACAGGGGGGTCCCTGGGGTCCCTGTCACCGGCAGGGTGGTGGGCAGGCTCTTCCGCAGGGTCTCCTCCAGAAGCCGCAGCTGGGCTGGGCACCTCAGGATCTGCATGGCACCGAGACCGTGGGGCAGGCGGTGACACCGAGGATCCGTGGGGCTCTGGTGGCACGGGGGCAGAATGTCCCAGACGAGCACCCGTCCCCAGGCGGCCCCAGGGCTGGCCCCATGCCCAGTGCCCGGCAGGATGGACCCTGCCCGCTGCCTCACAAGGCAGGGGGCACTCGCTGGCCCGTGACGGCTCGTGGTGGCCCTGGGACCCGCTATTGTCACCACCCGCCACACGGTCTCCAGGCTCCCACTCCACAACCCCCTGGGACCCACAGCTCCAGGACTGTTGCAGGGTGAGTGCTGGAGGGGCTGGGAACCACGCAGGGCTGGGGAAGGGGACAGGGCTGGGGGCCAGGCCTGGGGGTCCTGTCCCTCTGTTATCAAGGGTCTCTTGGCAGGACCATGCAGATCCTGACGAGCCCAGCCCAGCTGCAGCGCCTGGAGGGCATCCTGAAGAAGAGCCTGCCCCTCGCCCTGCCGGTGACAGGGACCCCGCTGTCCCCCCTGCCCTGTGCCATCCCTGCCCTGTGACACGATGAGTACCCCAATGCCACGCTGCCCTGCCAGTGATGGGCACCCCACTATTTGCCCCTGCACCAGGGACCTCAGCGTCACCCTCATGTCGTGCCGTGACTGGGACCCCAGTGTCACTCATCTCTTGCCATAATGGGGACCCCAGTATCACCCCTGTCCCTTGCCCTGCTGGTGATAGGGACTCCCTGTCTCTTGCCTGAGTGGGA
>NW_020925656.1:3955-7413 GCF_003984885.1 Neopelma chrysocephalum | reverse complement strand
GCCCCCCATCAACTCAGGTACCCCCAATAGACCCCCAATATCTCAGGTACCCCCCCAGTAGCCCCCCGTCATCTCAGGTACCTCCTGGTGCCCCCCAGTAGCCCCCCCAACCCTTCAGGCCCCCCTCAGGTCCTTGTCGTACACCTGCCGGGGGTCCGGCACGAACGGGGGGGGCACCAGCCCTGGGGGGCACAGGGGGGACACCCCGAGGTCACCCCGTTATCCCCCAGTAGACCCCCCAATGTCTCAGGTACCCCCCCTGTAGCCCCCCAATATCTCAGGTATCTCCTTGACCCCCCCATAGCCCCCCAATGTCTCAGGTAACTCCTGGTGCCCCCCAGTAGCCCCCCAACGTCTCAGGTGACCCCCTGGAACCCCCAACACTTACTGGGAGACCCCAACCCTTGACCACCCAACGCTCCACAAAGACCCCTCTCCAAGAGCACCCACTGGAGACCCCATTTCTCGACCCCCAACACCCCTTAGAGACCCCAATTTTGGGGCACCCAACACTCATTGGGAGACCCCAATTACGGAGCACCCAACACCCACTGGAGACCCCATTTCTTGACCCCCAACACCCATTGGAGACTCCAACCCTTGACCACCCAACGCTCCACCAACATCCACCTCCAAGAGCATCCACTGGAGACCCCATTTCTTGACCTCCAAAACCCCTTGGAGAACCCAACACTCACTGGGAGACCCCAACCCTTGACCACCCAACGCTCCACCAAGACCCCCCTCCAAGAGCACCCCCTGGAGACCCCCCATTTCTCTCCCTCCCCCTTCCCCCCGGGCGTTACCTGCCTCGAGCCGCCCCCAGTTGATGGTGCCGAAGAAGGGGTGGGCCTTGAGCTGGGCGCAGTCGTTGCCGCGGAAGCCCAGGCGGCTCTGGGGGTCCTTGGCCAGCAGCCCCTCGCAGGCGGCGCGCGCGGCCGCGCTGAACTTCTCCGAGTAGCTCACGGGGTCGTGGAGGATGCGCCGCGTCACCTCCTTGTTCTCCACCTGGGGGAGGGGGAAAAAAGGGTCCCGGGGGGGTCCTGAGAGGTTCCCGGGGGGTTTCTTGGCGATTTTGGCAGGTTCTTGGGGGTTTGGGGAGGTTCTTGGGGGTTTCTGAGGGTTCTGGGGTGTTTCTTGGAGGTTCTCAGGGGGGTTCTGAAGGTCTCAGGGGGGTTCTGAAGGTCCCAGGAGGTTTCTGGGGGGTTCTTGGAGGTTCCTGAGGGTTTCTGGGGGTTCTTGGGGGTTCCTGGGAGTTCCTGGGGGTTCTGAGGGGGTTCTTGGAGGTTCTTGGGGATTCCTGAGGGTTCTGAGGGGATTCTTGGAGGTTCCTGAGGGTTCTGAGGGGTTTCTTGGGGGTTCTTGGGGGTTCCCGAAGGTCCTGGGAGGTTTCGGGGGGGGTTGGGAGGTTCTTGGAGGTTTCTGAGGGTCCTGGGGTGTTTCTTGAAGGTTCCTGAGGGTTCTGAGGTGTTTCTTGGGGATCCCTGGGGGTTTCTGAGAGTCCTGGAGTGTTTCTTGGAGGTTCTTGCAGGTTTCTGAGGATTCTGGGAGGTTTCTGAGGGGTTTCTTGGAGGTTTCTGATGGTTCTGGGGGTTCCTGTGGTTACTGGGCATCCCTGGGGGCCCCTGTGGTTACTGGGCAGTACTGGGGGTCCCTGGGGGTCCCTGTGGTTACTGGGTTGTACTGGGGGTCCCTGGGGGTCCCCAGGAGCCCCTGTGGAGGTACTGGGAGGCCCTGGGCAGTACTGGGGGTCCCTGTGGTTACTGAGGGTCCCTGTGGTTACTGGGAGGCCCTGGAGGTCCCCAGGGGTCCCTGTGGTTACTGAGAGGCCCTGGGGGTCCCTGTGGTTACTGGGAGGCCCTGGAGGTCCCTGGGGGTCCCTGTGGTTACTGGGAGGCCCTGGGGGTCCCTGTGGTTACTGGGGGTCCCTGGGGGTCCCTGTGGTTACTGGGGGTCCCTGGGGGTCCCCGGGGGTCCCGGTCACCTTCTCCCCCCGCCGCCGGAAGGGCCCCTTGGCCTCCAGCATCTCGTAGAGCGTCACCCCCAGCGTGAAGTAATCGACGGACCAGTCGTACTCCTCGTCCCGCAGCAGCTCCGGGGCCATGAACCCTGCGGGGACACCGGGGACATGGCACAGGGGGACAGGGGACACAAGGGACAGGGGACATGAGGGACAGGGGACATGAACCCTGTGGGGACACCGGGGACATGTCACAGGGGGACAGGGGGACAGTGGGACAGGGGGCAGGGAGGGACAGGGGACATGGGGGACAGGGGACATGAGGGAAAGGGGACACGGGGGACACCAGGTGACACAGGGGGGACAGGTGACATGGAGGGGGGACAGGTGACACGGGGGACAGGGGACACGAGGGACAGGTGACATGGGGGACAGGTGACATGGAGGGGACACAAGTGATTGGGTGGACACAGGTGACACGGGAGACACCAGGTGACACAGGGGGGACAGGAGACGTGGAGGGGGGACAGGTGACAGGGGGGACCAGGTGACATGGGGGGGACCCAGAGGCTTGGGGGGGACCCTGGTGGCTGAGGGGTGATTGACCCATGTCCCCCCCAATGTCCCCAATGTCCCCAATGTCCCCCCAGTGTCTCCAATGTCCCCCAATGTCCCCCCAATGTCCCCAATGTCCCCCCGTCCCTACCGGGGGTCCCGGCGTAGCCGCGGGTTTTGTTTTGCCCCTCCTTGATCTCCACGGCCAGACCCATGTCGGACAGACGGACGTGGCCTGTGCCAGGGACACCAGTGACACCAGTGACCACCAGAGACACCAGTGACACACCAGGGACATCAGTGACACCAGTGACACACCAGTGACCACCAGTGACACCAGTGACACCAGTGACACCAGTGACCACCAGGGACACCAGTGACCACCAGTGACACACCAGTGACACCTCCCCAGGAACCCGTCCCAGTGCCCTGCACACACCAGTAACAGACCCCCAATGTCCCCAACATCCCCAGTGTCCCCAAAGTCCCCAACACCCCCAATGTCCCCAATATCCCCAACGTCCTCAACATCTCCAACACCAACATTCCCAACATCCCCAAATCTCCAAATCCCCAACGTCCCCAACATCCCCAATGTCCCAAACGACCCCAACACCCCCAACATTCCCAATGTCCCCCAAATCTCCCAATCCCCAACACCCCCAACATCCCCAAACCTCCCAATCCCCAACATCCTCAACATTCTCAACACCCCCAATGTCCCCAATGTCCCCAACGTCCCCAACGTCCCCAAATCCCCAAATATCCAACACCCCCAATGTCCCCAACATTCCCAACATCCCCAACACCCTCAACATCCCCAATGTCCCCAACACCCCCAATGTCCCCAACATCTCCAACACCCCCAACATTCCCAACATCCCCAAATCTCCAAATCCCCAACGTCCCCAATATCCCCAACGTCCCCAACATCCCCAACACC
>NW_020925656.1:2377-3945 GCF_003984885.1 Neopelma chrysocephalum | reverse complement strand
CTGGGGACACTCTGGGGACGTGCCAAGGACATGCCAAGGACATACCAAGGACACCGGGACACTCCAGGTCTCTGGGGACACTCTGGGGACATGCCAAGGACATGGGGGACACTCCAGCCCTTGGGGACATGGTAAGGACATGCTAAGGGCCTGGGGACACTCCAGGTCCCTGGGGACACTCTGGGGATGTGCCAAGGACATACCAAGGACATGGGGACACTCCAGGTCCCTGGGGACACTCCGGGGACGTGCCAAGGACATGCCAAGGACATGGGGACACTCCAGGTCCCTGAGGACACGTTGGGGACACAGTAAGGACATAGGAGACATTCCAGCCCTTGGGGACATGGTAAGGACATGCCAAATGCATGGGGACACCCTGGGAACATGGTAAGGACATGCCAAAGGCATGGGGACATCCTGGGAACATGGTAAGGACATGGGGGACACTCCAGCCCTTGGGGACACCGTAAGGACATGCCAAGGACACCTCAAGGACATGGGGACATGCCAAGTGCCTGGGGATGCTCTGGGGACATGCCAAGGACATGGGGGCCACTCCAGCCCTTGGGGACACTCCGAGGACGTGCCAAGGGCATGGGGACACACTGGGAACATGGTAAGGACACAGGACACACTGGGCCTTGGGGACGTGGTAGGGACATGCCAAGGACACGGGGGACACCCCAGCCCTTGGGGACATGCCAAGGCCACGCCAAGGCCACGCCAAGGCCACGCCAAGTCCCCCCCGTACCGCAGGTCGCCGCCGTTCATGATGGTCATGACGAGGCAGAGGTCGGTCTTGGTCTGGAAGGCGCAGGCCAAGGACACGATGAAGCGGCTGTGGACGCGCGCCAGGATCCGCTTCTCCACCAGCGCCGCCTGCACACGCCAAGGACACGCCAAGGGCGCGCGTTGGCACCGCCATGGGCACGCGGAGGGGAGGTGGAGGAGGGGGAGGAGGGGGACATGGTAAGGACACGGCAAGGACACGCCAAGGGCGCGCGTTGGCACCGCCGCGGGCACGCGGAGAAGGGGGCGGGGGGGGACACGCCAAGGACACGGCAAGGACACGCTAAGGGCACGCGTTAGCACTGCCACGGGCACATGGAGGGGAGGTGGAGAAGGGAGCGGGAGGGATACGGCAAGGACACGCCAAGGGCACGCGTTGGCATTGCCATGGGCACACCGAGGGGAGGTGGAGAAGGGCACGGGGGGGACACGCCAAGGACATGCCAAGGACACGCCAAGGGGGCACTGGCCGAGGACATGAGTGGTGCACATTCCAAGGACACGTCAAGGACATGCAGGTGGCACGTGCCAAGGGAAACGTACAAAAAACGTGCCAAGGTCATCCAGAGGAGCAGGTCTGGGGACAGAGGGACGGATTTGGGGACGGAGGGGCAGATTTGAGGACAGAGGGACCACTGAGGGGACAGAGGGATGGATTTGGGGACAGAGGGACAGATTTGGGCGCCAGAGGACCACCAAGGGGACCGAGGGACAGATTTGAGGACAGATGGATGGATTTGGGCACCGAGGGACCACTGAGGGGACCGAGGGACAGA
>NW_020925656.1:0-2367 GCF_003984885.1 Neopelma chrysocephalum | reverse complement strand
GGATGGATTTGGGCACCGAGGGACAGATTTGGGGACAGAGGGACAGATTTGGGCACTGAGGGACCACCGAGGGGACCGAGGGCCACCCCAAAGCGCCCCCACCTCGTATCCCTTGCGCTTCTTGAGGCGTTTCTTGTTGAGGCGCTTGTTGGCGTACATCTTGCCGGTGGCGCGGCGCTGGCAGGCGCAGACCTCGCCGAAGCCGCCCTTGCCCAGCACGCGGAACTCCACGAAGGCGTCGGCGCCCACGGGCTGCCCCTCGAGCCACTTGAACTGCACGAAGCGCCCGAACTCGGGCGAGGCCCGGTAGGGCCCCCAGGCCGCCGCCTCCAGGTGCTCCAGCAGCTCCCGCCGCGCCTGCGCGAAGGCGTCGCCCGGGATGGCGGAGCCTGGGGGGCGGGAGGGGGCAAAAGGAGGGGGCGGTGAGGGGCGGCGGGGCGGTTCTCGGGGGGAGTCATGGCTGCCCGTGCCGTCGTGGTCGCCATTGGGGGTGTCAGGGAGGTGTCATGGCTGCCGTTGGGGGTGTAATGGCTGCCACTGTGGGTGTCATGGCCACCAGTGGGGGTGTCAGGGAGGTGTCATGGCCGCCATTGAGGGCATCATGGTTGCCATCGAGGGCGTCATGGCTGCCATTGGAGGTGTCAGGGAGGTGTCATGGCTGCCATTGGGGGTGTCATGGCTGCCATTGGGGGTGTCATGGCCGCCGTTGGAGGTGTCATGGCCGCCTTTGGGGGTGTCGGGGAGGTGTCATGGCCGCCATGTTGTTGCCATGGCCACCATGTTGATGCCATGACCACCATATTGATTCCATGGCCGCCATATTGATTCCATGACCACCATATTGGTGTCATGACCGCCATATTGGTGTCATGGCCGCCATGTTGATTCCATGGCCGCCATATTGATTCCATGACCGCCATATTGATTCCATGACCACCATATTGATGTCATGGCCGCCATTTTGGTGTAATGACCACCATAGTGGTGCCATGGCCGCCATGTTGGTGTCATGCCCACCATGTTGGTGTAATGACCACCATATTGGTGCCATGGCCGCCATATTGTTGCCATGGCCGCCATATTGATGCCATGACTGCCATGTTGGTGTCATGGCTGCCATATTGGTGTCATGACCACCATATTGGTGTCATGGCCACCATATTGGTGTCATGACCACCATATTGGTGTCATGGCCTCCATATTGTTGCCATGGTCGCCATATTGGTGTCATGGCCGCCATATTGGTTTCATGACCACCATATTGGTGTCATGGTTGCCATGTCAGTGCCACATCCGCCTTATTGTTGCCATGGCCGCCCTGCCGGTGCCATGACCACCATATTGGTGTCATGGCCTCCATGTTGATGCCATGGCTGCCATGCCGGTGCCACGCCCGCCACATCAGCGCCACGTCAGCGCCACGTCGGCCCCTCACCTGCGGGCACGGCCGTGGCGGCGGCGCTCAGGAAGCCGCAGTGCTCGGCCCCGCCGGCCGTGAAGAACCTGCCCTGCAGCTTCTTGGCCTTGTCGGCCCTCTCGGCGTCCTCGCACTGCTCGAAGGCCTCCAGCTCGGCCCACAGCGCCCCGGCCGCCGACAACTCCGGCGTCCCCTCCAGGAAGCGGCGGAACAGCAGCTTCCCGATGGGCTGCTCCACGCACTGCCACCGGAACGACGTGTCCTGGCCCCCGTCCGGGCTGGGGGGGCCGTTGGGGGCCGCGGGCCCCCCGTTCTGGGTGCCGGCGCCGCCCAGTTGGGCGCGCAGGGCCTCGCACTGGGAGATGTGGGGCAGGCGGAGCCGCGCCCGCGCCCGCTTGTCCTTGCCCCCCGCGCCGGGGCCGCCCCGCGCCGACACGTAGGCGGAGTTGGCCACCGCCGTCTCCAGGCCCCCGATGTCCATGGCTGTGACACATGGGGGGGGGGGGGCCCGGGGGGCCCCGGGGGGGGGGCAGGGGGGGGGGGGGGGGGGGGGGGGGGGGGTGTGGGGGGGGGACAAGGGGGTCACTGGTGTGACGTGTGGGGACGGACGGGGGGACCCTCGTGTGACATGTGGGAGGGTCATGGGGGTTGTGGAACATGTGGGGGGGCTGGGGGGGTCAAGAGAGGGATGGGACATGTGGAGGGGGTGGGGGGGTCTCATGGGACACGGGGGGTTGGAGGGATGGGACACGTGGAGGGGTCAAGGGGGGCTTCGTGGGACACCTTGGGGGGCTGGGGGGGGACAAGGGGGTCACTGGTGTGACGTGTGGGGAGGGACGGGGGACACAGACCCTCGTGGGACACATGGGGGGGCTGAGGGGGCCAAGGGGGACACTGGTGTGACATGTGGGGAGGGATGGGGGGGACCCTCGTGGGACTCATGGGGGGGG
>NW_020925655.1:0-1010 GCF_003984885.1 Neopelma chrysocephalum | reverse complement strand
AGAGCTGCACCAATGGGAGGCAGATGGGAGAGTCCAAGAAGTTGCCCAGTGGGAAGAGGGGAGAATCCCAGAGCTGCCCGGGGGGAGGATGAGAAAGACCCAGAGCTATCACAAGGAGAAATCAACAGGTACCAAGTTTTCCAATGAACAAGTTTATAAAGACAAGTATTTCCATGCCAAAATGATTCTTGACTTTCGTCCTCTCTTGTTGACTGTAAGGCCCGATGCAAAAAACAAAAAGAAAAAAAAAAAAAGCTCTGGGTACCTCCAGGACACTTTGTTCTCTTTGAAAGGTCATTTCTCTGTCCTTCTTCTTTAGCTTGAACTTCCGTTTCTGGACTAAGAACAGCATTAGACATTGCCTGTTGATTCACTGTTTCCATTCCAAGGGCTGCATTTCAGGGATTCTCTCTTCTCACCCAAGTGCCTGATGAAGCTGCTCCATTTCTGGAGCTGAAGGAAAGACTGGAGGAGAGCTATTGCTTTGAAGAACATCCTTATCTCCACGGAACAGCAAACCAAGAAACAGGAACGTTCTAGGAAACATATGAATCCAACTGAAAGACTCCAAGCGCTGTCCATGCAACTCCAACAGCAGTGAGGTCAGGCAGGAGGCTGGGTTTAAAAGACTCCCCAGCCCATGAAAGCCATTCCCCTTTCCCAAGGTTATTTGGCCCTATTTTATTGATTATTTATTTCTTGTGCCTTTTGAACCCCAGGTACAACAGACTAGCACAATCAAACTTGTTTTCTGTTGCAAACAGACTAAAAGCTTAGTTTGTTTGGGAGAAAAATACAGTTTTTTGTGGCGTATTGAGGCACGGACTCAGGGGGGGTGAAGCTGAGACAAGTTTATTGGAGTCGCAGCCCTCCTTTTCTTACCCAACACCAACAGACAATCAAACCTTAGAAGGTAAAAACTGTGACCGCAGCATCTGATTGGCTGCAGCTGTCACGGCAGCTGGAACAGCAGTTGGAATGGCAGTTTTAGGAGTTGCTGCTCACCCCTG
>NW_020925654.1:0-2244 GCF_003984885.1 Neopelma chrysocephalum | reverse complement strand
GGTCATCTCCCCACACCAACACCAGGGGTGTGCTCAAGACTTGTCTGTGCAATGCAAAGAGAGACACCCTGTCTAGTCCTTCCGTGTCTCTCCAGGGAAGGCTAAAGAACCTCTGTGGGCTGGGTGAGAAGCCAGTGCTGGAAGTAGTGGTTCTATTGTGAGTGCCAAGCAAGAGTGGTTGGCAGGTCTGGGATGAATGCCCTGGGGAGCTGGCCTGGGTTTTCCAGTGCACATGGCAATAGATCACACTGTTCCCTGGTGGTCCTTCATGTCTCTCCCAGGAGCCTGGAAGTGCACAGACACTGCTGAGTTCTTTCACCTAACACAGTGCCATTCTTGAGAGGTTCACTGGTGTTTTTTCTCCTCAATATATTCTTGAGAGAGGACTTAAAAGAAGACCTAAACCTTCAGGCACTATCCCGAGGAGATCCCTTGGTAGAATGGAAATAGTGTTGCGGAGGGCAGCTGTGCCACAGAAGTGCTAATTGCCTGTCCCTGCCTGCAGGCCAGAGGGCTGCCACACTACAGCCCTTAGACTCTCCCATAAGTCTCCTAATGCTCTTCCAGCACCCAGCAGTCCTCTATTTCCCTCCTTCTCTCTCAAAATAAAATTCCACCTCTTTTACTGCAGCATGACTCTGTCTCGACCGGTGTCCCAAAAGATGTCAACAGTGTCCCTGTGATGTCACTTTTGTCCCCAGGGGTGGAACCCTTGTCCTCAATGATGTCACCAATGTCCCTGTGTCTTAGCTGGCATCTTTGGTCTGGGGGGAATCTTCCTCCGTATGGAATTTTGGGACTCAGGCAGGCAGAATAAGTGCAGGGTTGAAAAAAGCAAACAACAGCCCTTCTCCCCAGCAAAGAAAGCCTGGAAGCTTTGGCTTTGTGGTGAAGTAGGTGGGCCAGCCTGGGTACTCCATGTGCAACAAGGGCTGTCTGTTCTGGTACCTTTGGTCTGGGAGGAATCTTGGCCTGTATGGAATTTTGGGACCCAGGCTGGCAGGCTCAGTGCAGGGTTGAAAAAAGCAAACAACACCATTTCTCCCGAGCAAAGAAAGGCTGGGAGCTTTGTCTTTGTGGTGCAGTAGGTGGGCCAACCTGGGTACTACATGGGTAGCAAGAGCTTTCTGTGCTGGCACCTTTGGTCTGGAAGGAATCTTCTTCCGTATGCAATTTTTGGAATTGGGCTGGCAGATTTAGGGCAAGGCTAAATAAAGCAAAAAACAGCCATTCTCCCAAGCAAAGAAAGCCTGGAAGCTTTGGCTTTCTTGTGCAGTTGGTGGGCCAGTCTGGACACTCCATGGGCAGCAAGAATTTTCTGTGTTGGCACCTTTGGTCTGGGACAAACCTTCATCCATATACAATTTAGGCAGTCTGACCGGCAATTTGGAGGTAGGGCTGAAAACAGGAAACAACAGCCCTTATTTCAGGAAACAAAAGCCCGGAAGCTTTGATATTTTGGTGCAGTTGGTGAGCAAGCCAGGGGATTCCATGGGCAGCAAGACCTTTCTGTGCTGGAACCTCTGGTGTGGGAGGAATCATCGTCCACAGGCAATTTTGGTATTCGGACTGGGA
The DNA here is from genome assembly GCF_003984885.1 of Neopelma chrysocephalum. Classification (NCBI taxonomy): domain Eukaryota; kingdom Metazoa; phylum Chordata; class Aves; order Passeriformes; family Pipridae; genus Neopelma; species Neopelma chrysocephalum. The sequence goes on along the minus strand of NW_020925654.1, from coordinate 669 downwards.
GTTGGGAGTCAGGGCTGAAAACAGGAAACAACAGCCTTAATTGCCAGGAACGAAAGCCTGGAAGCTTTGGCTTTCTGGTGTACATGTTGGGTCAGGGTGGGCACTCCATGGGCAGCAAGAACTTTCTGTGCTGGTACCTTTATTGTGGGAGGAGTCTTCGTCCATAGGCAATTTTGGGAGTCGGGCTGCCATTTGGGAGGCAGGGCAAAAAATAGGGAACAACAGCCCTTTTCGCCAGGAAAGAAAGCCTGGAAGCTTTTGTTTTGTGTTGCAGTTGCTTTCTCTGCCTGGCGACCCCATTACTAGCAAGGCCTTTCTGTGCTGGCACCTTTGTTCTGAGAGGAATTTTCATCCGTAGGCAATTTTGGGAGTTGGGCTGGCAGTTGGGAGTCAGGGCTGAAAACAGGAAACAACAGCCCATATCGGCAGGAAAGGAAGCCTGGAATCCTTGGTTTTGTGGTGCAGTTCATGGGCCAGCCTTGTGACCCCATGGGCAACAGGAGCTTTGTGTGCTGGCATCTTTGTTGTGGGAGGAGTCTTCGTCCGTATGCAATTTGGGCAGTCGGGCTGGCAGTTAGGAGGCAGAGTTGCAAAGAAGAAAAAACAGCCCTTATCGGCAGGAAAGAAAGCAAGAAAGCTTTTGCTTTGTGTTGCAGTTGCTTTGTCTAC
>NW_020925653.1:0-1177 GCF_003984885.1 Neopelma chrysocephalum | reverse complement strand
ACATAATAGGGGAGATGTGATGTCACAGGTAGGTGTGATGTCACAGGGCAGGTGTGATGTAACAAGGAGGTGTGATGTGGGGGAGAGGTATGATGTCGTAGGGCGGGTGTGATGTCACAGGGGAGGACGGGATGTCACCAGAAGGATGCAATGTCACAGGAAGGATGTGATGTGAGAGGGGAGATGTGATGTCACAGGAAGGATGTGATGTCATATGATGGATGTAACATAGGGGTTATGCAATGTCACAGCAATGGTGTGTTTCATAGGGGAGATATGATGTCACAACAAGGATGTGATGTCACAGGAAAGATGTGATGTCAAAGGGAGGATGTGATGTCATATGATGGATGTGACATCATAGGGGATATGCGATGTTGATGCGAATTTGTGCCCCAAAGAAGGCGCGGAGAAACTGCTCAGAGACGAATTTTCAGTCTATAAGCAGGAGGTATTTATTTATTTACGGCTGGGGAGCAGCCCAGGTCGCCCTGGACAAACTGCTCCACTCGAGTAACTTACAACTGAGCCTTTTATACACTTTTTGCCAAGCAATTGCATCACATGTTATGAATATTCATTATATTGCAAAATCTACTTTTAATATTCATAACAGGCAGAGTTGAGGCGGAGTTGGAGGCGTAGTCTCCAATTTGGGGAGAATTTCAGGGGTTGTTCCCGTTTTTCATCTTCATGAACTCAGTGTCCTTTCATCATCATCTTCATAAACTTTTGATCCTTCCCTAATTTGGATAGTTTCCTTGTGCATTTGGCAGGGATTTCCAGTGTCTGGCAAGAGTACCTGATTTCTTGGCTCGTCCCTTTTATTATCTCCCTTTGTTTCTCTTCTATATGTCCTTTTTTGTGTATGCTAGCATTTTTAGTTTTTTCCGTCCATGCTTCATGTTCTTTCATGTCAGAGCATCCTGTATTCTAGTGAATTTATTATCTCCGCTGTTTCTTAATACTAAGTTCTCTATGCTTTTCCTTAAAGCCTGCATTTTGTATTTAATTCTCTAATTCCTGTATTGCCCTACTAAATTCGCATCCAGGTTTTACCTGGCTTCACGGCTGCCGCCTTTCTGTCTTCTGCTGCCCACTTCCAGTGGAGAAAAACTCCCAACCTTCTCAGTCCCAGACCTCGGTCCAGTTGAACACTGTTTCTGAATTTCTAGGA
>NW_020925652.1:857252-871014 GCF_003984885.1 Neopelma chrysocephalum | reverse complement strand
GCCGTGGGCATCTCAGATAGTGGCAGAGCAGGTGGCACCCCACAGGGCTGAGGTGCATCCAGGCTCCGGGCGTGGCAGCAGGAGCCCCAGGAGATACTGCCCCTGCTGCCATGAACTGTCTGTTTGTGTGTGCAAGGGAAGGACTCGTGTGTCTGAAAACCCTTGTGTGACCGAACAGTGAGCCCCCGCCAGGGCACCACTGACTCTTGGCCAACTGGCCATCCACCAGGACCCCAGAGGCCATTTTCCAGCACTGCTATGCAGCATGTCATTCCCAGTCTGTCCGTACATCCGGAGTTGCCCCATCCCAGGGACAGAATCCGGCACTTCTCTTTGTTGAACTTCCTCTGCTTGATGATTGCCCAAACCTCTGATTTGAGGTCTCTCTGCAGGGCCTTCCTCTTCCATGAGACCCTAGAATGTCACAATGGCCCCTTGATTCCATGGGAATCTGCAGTGTTCAGTTTTCCATGTGTTACATGAGGCCCCATATTTGTCACAATGGCACTGAAATGAGAGAGGATCTCCTTTCTAAACGACTTAGTAAATCAGAAGTTTTTTCCTAGATAAAAATGATATCCTAATCAACAATGGGATTTGCTTTCTTGGCATGGTAGTGGTCTTTTCTTTTAATTCTACAATTAGTTTTAGGAGAGAGAATGTAGATGATACATGGAAACCAATAGAGAGTCTGTCGTTTGCCCATCTCCAAGAAATTAGCTTACATGTCTCAGAAAACTTGTTTAATAAGAGATTGTTCTGTTAAGAAGAAAGTCAATTAAACATTGTTTAAGCAAATGGGAAGTTCTAAGACACATGTCTTAGCTGGTCCTAGAACATTTAGTTTAGGGGTTAGAGGTCGGATAGATCAATCAGAGATGCTACGAGGCCTGCTAAGCGAGAAGACCACTCTGCGAAAATGACTGCCCCTCCCAGAAGAAATGGACGCTAGATGGCAGTCTCGCTCCACGAATAAAATCCAAGATGCTATTTGACCCCAAAATCATAACATAATTATGGACTGCTTGTGAAGGGGGGATCTTTCAAGTATCACTGTGTTTATATTCCAAAATTTATACTGATTCTTTGATTCATGCATGGCAGAGTACCCCCATGAATCCCCAGCTGGCATATTAAAGAAATGTTCGATCCAATGGTTTCTGGTCATTGGGTTTAATTCTTTTGTTTTACCCCTTTGATTCCATGAAGTTCCAAAGATATCCCAGGATTTGTTTAATTCCATGAGGTCTCGTACATCCCAATGACGTCCCTTAATTCCCTGTTTTTCTGTAGTTTCCCAGGGAACATTTACTTCCATGATCCAGGGCAGTATCACAACGCCCACTTGATTCCGTGAGTCCCCCAGTGTCCCAGCAGTCCTTTGGTTCCACGAGACCCTGCAATGTTGCAGTGGGTTGACCTTGTCTGGATGCCAGGTGCCCACCAAGCCGCTCTATCGCTGCCCTTCCCAGCCAGACAGGAAGAGACAAAATAAGATGGAAAATTACTTCTACCTTGAGATCAGGTACTTTACTAAAGCAAAAGCCAAAGTTTGTGTATGCATAAGTGAAGAGGAAAATAAAAAGATTTATTCTCTACTTCCCGTCAGCAGCGATGCCTGGCCACTTCACGGGAAGCAGGGCTTCACCACACAGAGAGGCCGTTCAGAAGGCAAGTATTGTAAAAAAATGGATTTCCCTCCTTTCCTGTTCCTTTCCTGAGCTTTTGTAGCTGAGCTGACACCATATATTCTGCCAAAACCCTTTGGTCAATTTGGCTCAACTGGCCTGTCTGTATCCCCACCCATGATCTTGCCCCTGATTCAAGGGAGGAAGCTGACAATGCGGATGCTGTGCCAGCCCTGCTCAGCAGTTGCCAAAGCACTGGTGTGATTAACCCCTTGCTAGCTCCCAATGCAAAGCACAGCACTGTGACGGCTGCAGTGAGAAAATGAACTCCAGCTCAGACAGACCCAACGCACATGGGATTCTGAAATGTCTCAGGGTTCGTTTGGTTCCATGATGCCCCCCCCGTGTCACTGTGACACAGCTGTCAGACCTGGCAGTAGAAAAATAAATCAAAAAATTCAGAAGAAATCATCTTAAAGTCATGCTAAGCCTGCCTTCTACAGTCCAGAATCTACATATGTGTGACTGCAGATACTTGGGATGAGGGTAGATGCTCAGAGGAATTCATGGGCTTTGATCTAGGAAATCTCTCCCAAAGTTTTCACTGCCTTTTCCTCCTTGGACAGTTCCTGATGCCCAGAGGAAGCTCATGTCCAACAGCAGCTCCACCCTCCCAGTGGAGCCCCAGGGACACCTGCAGGGAACCCAGAGGGGCAGAGAAAGGGCTGCCTTTGGCTCTTGCTGTGCTGCTCAGCTGGGCCAGGCTCCTGGCACACAGGGAGCTCCTGGCAAGCGGGCAGCACTGCAGAGAGACAGCTCTGCCCAGGAGCAGCTCCTCTGCACAGCCCAGCAGGGCTGAGGGCACTGCCTGTAGCCACGAGAGAAGAGAAGCAAGGCAGAGGGAGGTTAAAGGCAGCAGAAAGATGGCAGGTGTTCAGCTGAAACTTCCCTTGGGGACGCAACTTCACACTCCTCTGCAGAGTGAGTCTACAGGTGCAGGGCAATGTCGCTTGTGTTCCTGGAGCAATCTCCTAAAGCTACCACATCCCAGAGCCTTGCGCATCTGTCAGGACTCTCCCAGTTTCTCTGTTGCACAGGAGGAGGATGTTCTCCTGGGCAGGCCTTCCCTGCAGCACCGTCAGAGGGACAGCGCGGGTGGGCTCCTTCTCCCAGGGATGGTTGCAGGGTGGGAAGGTGGGGGTGCAGCCGGGGGTGCCCGGGGCTGTCCTGCAGAGCAGGGTCCCTGTGCTCCGGGGTTCTTCATGACAGGGCAGGGACTTTGCTGCCTGCTGGGGTCAGGTCTCATCCTGCCTGGGTAGTTGCCCACACCTCTGCAGGGAGGAGCTGTCGGTGGGTGGCGAGAACCCCAGCAGGAGCCAGGCAGGGTCTTCCTGCCGTTGGATGAGTGCTGTGTGAGGTCAGGGCTGCTCACAGATCCAGATCACACCAGCACATTTCCAAGAGCACTGTAAAATGGGAAGGACAAAGCACAATTATTAGGAAGGAAAGGAACTTTTCTGAGTCAGTGTTTTCAGTTTCCTACTCCTGAGGAATCTGGGGGTTGAGAAATGGAAAAGGAGCTCTCATGTTGGACAAGTCACTGAGACTCACTGAGCTGTAACTTGGAATGCACAGTGCTTCTGCGAGCAACTTCCTAAAGTGCTTTCGGCCTCTGCTCTGCCTTTGACAGAAGCAGCATCACTTCTGCTGGACCCATCTGTTTTTTCTTTATCTGCCCTTTTGCACCTGCAAAAAGAAAAGTTACCCAGTCAGTGCCCTGCAAACAGGCAGGTTTCTCTCAGGCCAAAGTGAGTGCACAGACATTCAGATGGAGTGCTGACAGGGAAGTCACAGCACAGGGAAACACCTCCAGGAGGAAAATCTCCCAGAAGCAGACATAAGATTAGGGCCTGAGACAAAAAAAAACCAAACGTGTCATCGAATGTTTAGAGATCTCCATATGATCCCCTCCAGTGCAGACCCGTCCCTCTGAACAAGCCCCCTCCCCTCCTCTCCCACCCAGCCAAGCCTCTGCCCTCAGGGCAGGAGGGTCCAACGGAAAGGGGGGGCCAAGGAAGCCCCTCCTGTGCAGCCAGAGCTGCAAGAGAGCCGTGGGGCAGCTCTGCAGCCTGAGCAGAGCACAGGCCTGGGAGCAGCTGCCCGGCCCTGTTCCTCTCTGGGAGGTGGCACAGCTGGCTCAGGGTGACACTGTCCTCAGTGCCTGGCAGGCTCTGCCCTGGCCTCTCCCAGCCACACCCTCCCTGTGCTGGGCCTTGCTTGGTCACAGTTCTGCTGTGTGTCACTCCTGCAATGCAGGCAGGGACAGGCCATGGGCACTGCTGGGACAGAACCCAGCTCCAAAAGGAAAGGGATCTCCTCAGGGCAGTGCCTGAAGGCTCAAATGTTCTTTCAAAGTTGCTGCCAAGAACAACCTCCAGGAAGTTTCCTGCTGCATAAAGCACCACTGAAGAGCTGAAGTTGGTGACTGTACAGGATGGGGGCACACAGCCCTGTCCCTTCCACAGCCAGGCCTCCAGGAATACTCTTGAAGGACCAACAGTGACCAAAATAGTCCGGTCTGTGACCCTGTTTTCTGGGCCCCCTGCTCAAGGGGCCCCAGTGCACTCCTCACAGACCAGTCCCTTGCAATCACTGTTCCCAGACCTGGTCTATCTCTCCACCTCATAAGGATTGTTTGTCCCCCACGGAGGAACATCAAATGAGCATATTTGCACTGTAAAGAAGAGAGTTAGGCATTCACACTGTGTGTGTGTGTGTGTGTGTGTGGAGAGAGGAATCAGAGTGAGCACAAACGCCATCAGCTACTTCTAGAGAGGCCAGGAAGGACAGTGCCTTGAGATCAGTTCATTTTGAGAGTCACATGCCCTGGGAAACCAGCTGAATGCAGCCCTGGGATGTGCTTCTGTGAAGAGAACTCCCTGTGTCTGTCCCTCAGGCCGTGGGGCATCTCAGAGAGGGGCAGAGCAGGGTCTCTGACAGCCCAGCACAAGGCTGTGACCAACAGGCTGTCACAGGGACTGGGAGATCCCCTCTGTCTGAGGACCTGGGCTCACTCCAGCAACGGGGCTTCTCTTTGGGCTGCCCCGTCCCTTGTGCTGAGCGCAGGATGGGACAGCAGCTGGTCCAGCTGGGCCCTGTCTGTGCCAGCAGCTGAAAGGAGCAGCCTGGGGACAGCACACGGAAGCTGCTGCTGTCAGGGCAGGGGAAAGGCCCCAGGAAGGCTGAGGGCTTGGCATGCTGCTGGAAAGGCTGTGTCCCACCTGCTGGAGCTTTCCTAGGAGGAAGGAAACTGCCCGAGACAGAGACACTGCCCCACACTGCAGTCTGAAAGGTGGACAGAGGGGACGACGCGCGCAGTCTGTGCCTGAGATTTTACATTCTATAACAATATCTGTCCAATCCCAAGTGTGTCCACCCTGTTACTTTTGCCCTGATCCACCCCCTGGCCCACCCCCTGGTATTGGGTCTGTGGGTTTTTGAGACCCTCTCTTCCTCAACCTTCATCTTCTTCAGGGTACAGAGAGCACAGAGTCACCCAGTTCTTGACTCTGTTCTGCAGTTTTAGGCCAAGATACAAGCGTTCTCCAAACAGGACAGGCCTTGCCTTGAAGGGAGACTAAACATTTCTACTGGATATAGAGGTAGGGCTGATATACGGAGCATGGAATGGGGTAAGAGGGTTAAGGAATTTGTAAACTAAAGGGTGCTACAAGGTAGAGGGAAAAGGGGCTGCTGCTTTTAAAATCTACTTATAAGACTTATAAAATTTACAAATATTAGAAAAATAAAAAACCATTAGGGGTTTAAGGCATCAGTAGGAAGAGTTTTCTGTGCTGGGGCCTTTGATGTGGGAGGAATTATCGTCCGTATGTAATTTTGGGAGTCAGGTTGGCAGTTGAGGTGCAGGTCTCAAAACAGGAAACAACAGCCCATATTGCCAGGAAAGAAAGCCTGGAAGCTTTGAATTGTGGTGCAGTTGGTTTGGCCACGTGGAGACTCGATTGGTAGGAAGAGCTTTCTGTGCTGACACCTTTGATGTGGGAGAAATCTTCGTCTGTACGCAATTATGGGATTCGGACTAGCAGTTGGGAGGCAGGTTTAAAAACAGGAAACAACAGCCAATATTCCCAGGAAAGAAAGCCTGGAAACTTTGGTTATTTGCTGCAGTTGGTGGGCTATGCTGGGCACTCCATGGGCCGCAAGAGCTTTCTGTGCTGACACCTTTGTTCTGGGAGGAATCTTTGTATGCAATTTTGGGAGTAGGCCTGGCAGTTTAGAGACAGGTCTGAAAACAGGAAAAGCAGCCCATATCCTCAGGAAAGAAAGCCTGCAAGCTTTGGTTTTGTGGTGCAGATGGTGGACTAGGCTGGGCACTCCATTAGCAGCAAGAGTTTTCTGTGCTGGTACCTTTGGTGTGGGGGGAACCTTTGTTTGTATGCAATTTTGGAAGTCGGGCTGGCAGTTGGGAGGCAGGTCTGAAAACAGGAAACAACAACCCTTATCCCCAAGAAAGAAAGCCTGGAAGCTTTGGCTTTGTGGTTCAGTTTGTGGGTCAGGCTGGGCACTCCATGAGCAGCAAGATCTTTCCATGCTGGCATCTTTGCTCTGGGAGGAATCTTTGATTAAATTTTGGGAGTTGGACTCTCATTTGGGAGGCACAGTTGAAAACAGGAAACAACAGCCCTTATCCCCAGGAAAGAAAGCCTGGAAGCTTTCGCTTTGTGGTGCAGTTGGTGGGTCAGGCTGGGCACTCCATGGGCAGCAAGAGCTTTCTGTGCTGGTACCTTTGCTCTGGGACGAATCTTCGTCCGTATGCAATTTTGGACTTCAGTCTGGCAGGTGGGAGGTAGGGCTGAAAACAGGAAACAGCAGCCCATCTCCCCAGGAAAGAAAGCCTGGAAGCTTAGGCTTTGTGGTGCAGTTTGTGGGCCAGGCTGGGAACTCGATGAGCAGCAAGAGCTTTCTGTGCTGGCACCTTTGCTCTGGGAGGAGTCTTTGTATACAATTTTAGGAGTTGGGCTGTCATTTGGGAGGGACGGTTCAAAACAGGAAACAACAGCCCTTATCCCCAGGAAAGAAAGACTGGAAGCTTTGGCTTTGTGGTGCAGTTGGTTTGTCAGCCTAGAGACTCCATTGGCAGCAAGAGTTTTCTGTGTTGGCACCTTTGGTGCGCGAGGGAATCTTTGTTTGTATGCAATTTTGGCAGACGGACTGGCAGTTGAGATGCTGGTCTGAAAACAGGAAACAACAACCCTTACCCCAGGAAAGAAAGCCTGCAAGCTTTGGCTTTGTGGTGCAGTTGGTCGGCCAGGCTGGGCACTCCATGAGCAGCAAGAGCTTTCTTTGCTGGCACCTTTGCTCTGGGAGGAATCTTTCTATACAATTTTGGGAGTCGGGCTGCCATTTGGGAGGCCCGGTTGAAAACAGGAATCAACAGGCTAATCCCCAGGAAAGAAAGACTGCAAGCATTGGCTTTGTGGTGCAATTCGTTTGTCAACCTGGAGACTCCATTGGCAGCAAGAGCTTTCTGTGCTGGCACCTTTGGTGTGGGACATATCTTTGTCCGTATGCAATTTTGGGCTTCAGGCGGGCAGTTGGGAGGTAGGACTGAAAACAGGAAAAAACAGCCCCAATCCCTGGGAAAGAAAGCCTGGGAGCTTTGGCTTTGTGGTGCAGATGGTTTGTCAGCCTGGAGACTCCATTGGCTGCAAGAGCTTTCTGTGCTGACACCTTTGGTGTGGAAGGAATTTTTTTGTTTGTATGCAATTTTGGGAGTTGGGCTGGCAGATGCGAGGCGTGGTTGAAAACAGGAAACAAGAGCCCATATCCCCAGGAAAGAAAGACTGGAAGCTTTTGCTTTGTAGTGCAGTTTGTGGGCCAGGCTTTTGATGCCTGCTCAGCTGGTGCTACGAAAAAAATCTAGGAGCCGTAAGCTGGGGTGAGATAAGAAAGGGTTTAATTAGCCAAGGCAATAGATGTTACACGACGCGCACGCTGGGCTGTGCCCGGGATGTTACATTTATAACAATATCTGGTCAATCCCAAGTGTGTCCACCCTATAACTTTTGGCCTGGTCCACCCCCTGGCCCACCTCCTGGAATTGGGTCGGGGGGCTTTTTGGGACCCCCTCTTCATCATTCCTCATCATCTTCGGGGTACAGAGAGCAGAGTCACCCAGTTCTTTGACTCTGTCCTGCGGTTTAGGTCAAGATACAAGCGTTCTCCAAACAAGACAGGCTTGCCTTGACTAAGAGACTAAACATCTTCTACTGGATACGGGGTAGGGTTGATATGGGGAGTATGGAATGGGGTGAGAGGATTAAGGAATGTATAAACTAAGGGGTGCGACAGGGAGGAGGGAGAAAGGGGTTTGTTTCTAAAATCTACTTCTATTACCTATAAAACTTATAAGGCTTACAAAATTAGAAAAATAAAAAAAAAAACATTAGGGGGCTTAAGGCATCACTTTGCACTCCATGGGCAGCAAGAGTTTTCTGTGCTGGCACCTTTGCTCTGGGCGGAATCTTTGTTTGTATGCAATTTCGAAAGTCTCTTTGTCATTTGGGAGACACGGTTGAAAACAGGAAACAACAGCTCAGATATCGAGGAAAGAAAGCCTGGAAGCTTTGCCTTTGTGGTGCAGTTAATTTGTCAGCCAGGAGATTCCACTGGCAGAAAGAGCTTTCTGTGCTGGCACCTTTGTTCCTAGAGGAATCTTCGTCTGTATGCAATTTTAGGACTTGGGCCGGCAGTTTGGAGGTAGGGCTGAAAACCGGAAACAACAGCTCGTATCCCCAAGAAAGAAAGACTGCAAGTTTTGGCTTTGTGGTGCAGTTGTGGGCCAGGCTGGGCTCTCCATTGGCAGCCAGAGCTTTCTGTGCTTGTACCTTTCTTCTGGGAGGAATCTTCATCCGTATGCAATTTTGGGAGTTGGGCTGGCAGTTGGGCCACAGGACTTAAAATAGGAAGCAACAGCCCTTATCCCTAGGAAAGAAAGCCTTGAAGATTTGGCTTTGTGGTGCAGTTGGTTTGTCAGCCTGGAGACTCCATTGGCAGCAAGAGCTTTCTGTGCTGCCACCTTTGGTGTGGGAGGAATCTTTGCATGAAATTTTGGGAGTAGGGCTGGCAGGTGGGAGGCAGGGCTGAAAAGAGGAAACAACAGCCCTTATCGCCAGGAAAGAGAGACTGCAAGCTTTTGCTTTGTGGTTCAGTTGTTGTGCCAGGCTGTGCACTCCATTGGCAGCAAGAGTTTTCTGTGCTGTCACCTTTGGAGTGGGAGGAATCTTTGTTTGTATGCAATATCGGGAGTAGGTCTGGCACTTTGGAGGCAGGGCTGAAAACAGGAAACAACAGCCCTTTTCCCCAGGAAAGAAAGACTGCAAGCTTTGGCTTTGTGGTGCAGTCAGTGCGCCAGGCTGGACACTCCATGGACAGCAAGAGTTTTCTGTGCTGGCGCCTTTGGTGTGGGAGGAGTCTTGGTCCATATGCAATTTTGGAAGTCAGGCTGGCAGTTGGGAGGCACGTCTGAAAACAGGAAACAACAGCCCTTAGCCCCAGCAAAGAAAGCCTGGAAGCTTTGACTTTGTTGTTGTGGTGGTTTGAAAAACCTTTTCTCTGGGGCAGTAATGGTTTGCCCCACTGATAATACTAGACCAATCAAAGGTTCATATGCGCCCTATGGAAATTACATACCCACAGCAATGGAAGAGAAGGTGGTGAGGTAGTTTTTTTAGTAGGTTGGCTGCCATGATCTGAACCACGAGGAAGCAGGGGGCCAGTGAGCCCCCTCTGGGGGCCAAGAGCCCCCAGCCCCAGTTGAGGCTACGGGACACCCGGTGTAGTGTCAAAGCTGGACTGGGTCCTGTAATCAAGAGCTGGGAGAATTTCCTTACTGTCAGCAGCAGCAGAAAACATTGAAAGCGGCAGCGGAGCAGCCCTGAACAAAGACAGCGATGGTTGAAAGCCAAAAAGATAGCCAATAACAACAAGATAACATGAAGCCAGTTGAAAGACGCAGAGATGTTCCTGCAGGAGGGAGAGCTGGCAACGAAACAGAGGAAAACTCAACAGAGCTGGTTTGGGGTAAGACTGTATTAATTTCCCAAAACTCAGAAACCTGTTGAAGAGGAGGGGTGGACTTCCAAACCTTTAGGGAGTCCCAAAATGCAGTAACAGCTAGAGTGAGACAGAGGAGCCGAGAAACCCGGAGTCATCCTGAGAGCTGAGCCAGGATGGAACACGGGGGAGGTGGTCGTGCCCTCTGCTGCTGCTGCTACTGTTTCTATCATGCTGGGAAGCTGAGACAGAGCAAAAGAGCTTTGGTAAGACTGAACTGAAAGCTGCCTTCAATGTTCTACCCCAAGAGGAGTGAAGATCTACAAGGAAATCCCCCGAAGGCTCGGGCTGGGGGTTGGAATTTCCACAAAGTAAGAACCAAAATCCTGACTGCTATACTTGAATCTGCTGCCTTAGGAAAATGAAGGACACTAACCAGTGCCACAAAAAACTGAAACGAAGGAACTGTGGCCTGTGCAGTGACAGAAAGACTTTTCTCTTTCCTTCTTGGACTTTTATTGAAGGAAAAGAGGAATTTAATTCAATGTAAATATATATATATATAGGTGTGAGTAAATAAACCTTTGTAAATATTTTTCCCTTCAGCCAATAACGAATGGTTGTGTTTTGTCTGAAAACTCCCCACATGAAGTGAAAAAGATATCAAGTCCATACCATCACTAAACCCTCTCACAAGGGCAGACTGTGGGAGGGGGGCTTGAACTTAAAAATTGGATCCTTGGGAGTTTCAAACCACCACAGTTGAGCAGTTGGTTTGTCAGCCTGGAGACTCCATTGGCAGCAAGAGCTTTCTGTGGTGGCACCTTTGGTGGGGGAGTAATATTTTTATGCAATTTTGGGAGTCGGGCTGGCAGTGTAGAGGCAGGGCTGAAAACAGGAAACAACAGCCCATAGCCCCGGGAAAGAATGCCTGCAAGCTTTGTGGTGCAGTTGGTGGACCAGGGTGGGCACTCCATGGGCAGCAAGAGCTTTCTGTGCTCCTACCTTTGGTGTGGGAGGAATCTTCGTCCATATGCAATTCTGGGAGTTGGGCTGTCATTTGGGCGGCCCGGTTGAAAATAGGAAACAACAGTCCTTATCCCCAGGAAAGAAAGACTGGAAGCTTTGGCTTTGTGGTGCAGTTTGTTTGTCAACATGGGGACTCCATTGGCAGCAAGAGCTTTCTGTGCTGGCACCTTTGGTGTGGGAGGAATCTTTTTTTGTATGCAATTTTGGGAGTCAGACTGGCAGTTGTGCGGCAGGTCTGAAAACCAGAACCAACAGTCCTTATCCCCAGGAAAGAAAGCCTGCAAGCTTTGGCTTTGTGGTGAAGTTGGTTTTTGAGCCTCGAGACGCCATTGGTAGGAAGAACTTTCTCTTCTGGCACCTTTGTGTGGGAGGAATCTTCATCCGTATGCAATTTTGGGAGGTGTCCTAGCAGTCGGAAGGCAGGTCTGAAAACAGGAAACAACAGCCCTAATCGCCAGGAAAGAAAGGCTGTAAGTTTTGACTTTGGGGTGCAGTTGGTGGGCCAGGCTGGGCACTCCATAAACAACAAGAGCTTTCTGTGCTGGTACCTATGATGTGGGAGGAATCTTCTTCTGTATGCAATTTTGGTCTTCGGACCGGCAGTTACGAGGCAGGGCTGAAAACAGGAAATAAAAGGCCTTATCGCCAGGGAAGAAAGACTGGAAGCTTTTGATTTTAGTGCAGTTGGTGGGTCAGCCTGGGAACTCTCTGGGCAGCAAGAGCTTTCTTTGCTGTCATCTTTAGTGTTGGAGGAATCTTTGTTTGTATGCAATTTTGGGAGTTAGACTGGCAGTTGGCAGGCAGGTCTGAAAACAGGAAACAACAGTCCCAAGACCGCATACAGATGAAGATTCTTCCCACACCAAAGGTGCCAGCACAGAAAGCTCTTGCTGCCAATGGAATCTCCAGGCTGACAAACCAACTGCACCACAAAGCCAAAGCTTCCAGGCTTTCTTTCCTGGGGATTAGGGTTGTTGCTTCCTGTTTTCAACCATGCCTCCCAAAGGACAGCCCGACTCCCAAAATTGTATACCAAGATTCCTCCCACACCAAAGGTGCCAGCACAGAAAGGTCTTGCTAATCATGGAGTGCCCAGCCTGGCCCACCAAGTCCACCACAAAGCCAAAGCTTCCAGGCTTCCTCTCCTGGGGATATGGGCTGTTGTTTCCTGTTTTCAACCGTGCCTCGCAATTGGCAGCCTGACTCCCAAAATTGCATACAAACAAAGATTCCTCCCACACCAAATGTGCCAGCACAGAAAACTCTTGCTGCCAATGGAGTGCGCAGCCTGGACCACCAATTGCACCACAAAGGCAAAGCTTCCAGTCTTTCTTTCCTGGCGATTACGGGTGTTCTTTCCTGTTTTCAGCCCTGCCTCTAAACTGCCAGTCCTACTGGCAAAAGTGCATACAAACCAAGATTCCTCTCACACCAAAGATGCCAGCACAGAAAGCTCTTGTTGCCCATGGAGTCTCCAGGCTGACAAACCAACGGCACCACAAAGCCAAAGCTTCCATTCTTTCTTTCCTGGTGATTAGGGCTGTTGTTTCCTCTTTTCAACCCTGCCTCCCAGCTGCCAGCCCGAAGCCCAAAATTGCATACAGAAGAAGATTCCTCCCTGTGGCAGTTAGAGTCACATTAGCAATCTAAAAATCCAATTTCCAGGCTTCTCCACCCCCTCCCACAATATATCCCAACACCGGAGTGAAACCTTCAGACCAGAGGCTTCTCTAGGGGAAGGGGAAGTATATACATTTATTTACACAAATAAGTATACTGTACAAACTAAAGGCAACTATATATATATATATATTACACTTCTGCCTGTCCCTTCAAAGCCCCTCCCTTTAACTTTAGTCCAGGTAGAAGCTTTTCACGGCTGCTGGGTAATGCAGTCTCTCTCGTGGGAGTGTTCTGGCCCCAAACGCTCCCCCTTCACCAAACTCCAGCTGTTTGTTGCTGTTTTTCCTCCTCACAAAGTCCAAGAAGATAGTTTTGAGTCTGTCCTCTCATACCTCGGTTCGTAGGCTGCTGTAAGTGTAGTCCAGCTTATCAAGCATCCGCATCCTAGAATGTTGATTCCTCCTTCAGGTTTTTGGCTGTCCTGCGTTTAAATCACGGCAGAGACATCCTCCAGACCCCTCTCTCCGGGGTCCGTCTCCAATTTTGCCTGGGATTCCGCTCCTGAGCGCCAAGCTATATTTAGCCCGTCCATGTGGCTCTGCTTCAATGCTGAGCCTTAAAATCCACCCCCGCCAGCCTCAATGCAGTGGGGGAAAAAGCCCCCTAGCCTTAACCACAGGCAGCTTGGTCCAGCTGTCCACTGTCCCAAGTGTCCTGCAGCTGCAGGGAGGGGGAGAGGGCCTAACCTCCTCCCTCTTTTCTCAGGTCAGGTGTTGTGAATCTCTTCCTTCACAGCACACACTCAAAATGCTGCCTTTAACTCTGCTCTGGCCTAGGCAGAGTTGGGGGGGCTGCAGGGCTCTTCTCTTCCCCTCCCCCGGGGGGGGGAAGGAGCCCAGCCACCCCCTGGCTGTCTACACCTACACGCAGCAGACACCAACAACAGAACAATGCCAACAGCTTCTGGTGGCTGTGTATATATGATTTTGAGCAGAAGCAAAAAACATGGACGGTGATTGGCTCTTCAGGGAACACTGCCCTGGCACCCAATCACCTCTGAGCCCCCTTATTCCCGAGGGGGGGCCAATTTAAAACTAGGACACTCGCACAACAAAGGTACCAGCACAGAAAGCTCTTGCTGCTCATGGAGTGCCCAGCCTGGCCCACCAACTGCACCACAAAACCAAAGCTTCCAGGCTTTCTTTCCTTGGGAATGGGCCTCTTGTTTCCTGTTTACAACCCTACCTCCCAACCGCCAGCCCGACTCCCAAAATTAGATACAAACAAAGATTCCTCCCACACCAAAGGTGCCAGCACAGAAAGCTCTTGTTGCTCATGCAATGCCCAGATTTGCCCACCAACTGCACCACAAAGCAAAAGCTTGCAGGCTTTCTTTCCTGGGGATA
>NW_020925652.1:848163-857242 GCF_003984885.1 Neopelma chrysocephalum | reverse complement strand
AACTGCACCACAAAGCAAAAGCTTGCAGGCTTTCTTTCCTGGGGATATAGCCTGTTGTTTCCCGTTTTCAGACCTGCTTCCCAACTGCCAGCCCGACTCCCAAAATTGCATAGAAACAAATATTCCTCCCACACCAAAGGTGACAACATAGAGAGTTCCTGCTGCAAATGGAGTCTCCAGGAGTAAAAAAAACCTGCACCACAAAGCCAAAGCTTCCAGTCATTCTTTCCTGGGGATGAGGGCTGTTGTTTCCTTTTTTCAGACCTGCCTTCAAACTGCCAGACCTATTGCCAAAATTGCTTACGGACAAAGATTCCTCCCACACCAAAGGTACAACCAGAGAAAGCTCTTGCTGCCCAGAGAGTTCCCAGGGTGACCCACAAACTGCACCACAAAACCAGAGCTTCCAGGCTTTCTTTCCAGGGGATAAGGGCTGTTGTTCCCTCTTTTCAACCCTGCCTCTAAACTACCAGACCTACTCCCAGAATTGCTTACAAACAGTTTCCTCCCACACCAAAGGTGCCAGCAAAGAAAGCTCTTTCTGCCAATGGAGTGCCCAGCCTGACCCACCAACTGCACCACAAAGACAAAGCTTCCAGGCTTTCTTTCCTGGGGATATGGGATGTTGTTTCCTGTTTTCAGCCCTGCCTCCCAACGGCCAGCCCGAAGCATAAAATCGTATAAAGAAGAAGATTCCTCCCACACCAAAGGTACCAGCCCAGAAACTCTTGCTGTCCATAGAGTGCTCAGGCTGACCCACCAACTGCACCACAAAGCCAAAGCTTCCAGTCTTTCTTTCCTGGGGATAAGGGCTGTTGTTTCTTCTTTTCAGACCTGCCTCTCAACTGCTAGCATGACTGCCAAAGTTGCATACGGACGAAGATTCCTCCCACACCAAAGGTATCAGCACAGAAAGATCTTGCTACTCATGGAGTGCCCAGCCTTGCACACCAACTGCACCACAAAGCCAAAGATTCCAGGCTTTCTTTCCTGGGCAAAAGGGCTGTTGTTTCCTGTTTTCAGACCCGCCTCTAAACAGCCAGACCTAGTCCCAAAATTGCATACAAACAAATATTCCTCCCACTCCAAAGGTGCCAGCACAGAAAACTCTTGCTGCCAATGGAGTCTCCAGGCTGACAAACCAACTGCACCACAGAGACAAAACTTGCAGTTTTTCTTTCCTTGGGATAACGGCTGTTGTTTCCCATTTTCAACTGTGCCTCCCAAATGACAGCCCGACTACCAAAATTGCATACATATGAAGATTCCTACCAGAGCAAAGGTGCCGGCACAGAAAGCTCTTGCTGCCAATGGAGTCCCCAGCCTGGCCCAGCAATTGCACCACAAAGCCAAAGCTTCCAGGCTTTCTTGCCTGGGGCTATGGGCTGTTTTTTCCTGTTTTCAGCCCAGCTTCTATAATGCCAGCTCAACTCCCAAAATTGCATACAAACAACGATTCCTCCTAGCACAAAGGTGCCAGCACAGAAAACTCTTGCTGGCAATGGAGTGCCCAACATTGCCCACCAAGTGCACCAGAAAGCTAATGCTTGCAGTCTTTCTTTCCTGGGGATAATGGCTGCTGTTTCCAGTTTTCAACTCTACCTCCCAACTGCCAGCCTGACTCCAAATATTGCATACAACCAAAGATTCCTCCCAGAGCAAAGGAGACAGCACAGAAAGCTCTTGCTGCCAATGGAGTCTCCAGGCTGGGAAACCAACTGCACCACAAAGCCAAAGCTTGCAGTCTTTCCTTCCTGGGGCTATGGGCTGTTGTTTCCTGTTTTAGGAACAGCATTTCAACTGCCAACCCGACTCCAAAAATTGCATACAAAAAAAGATGCCTCCCACACCAAAGGTACTAGCACAAAAAGCTCTTGCTGCCCATGTAGTGTCCAACCTGGCCTACAAACTGCACCACAAAGCCTAAGCTTCCAGGTTTTGTTTCCTGGGGAAAAGGGCTGTTGTTTTGTATTTTTCGCCCTACCTCCGAACTGCAAGGCCGACTCCCAAAATTGCATATCAACAAAGATTCCTCACAGAACAAAGGTATCAGCAGAGAAAGCTCTTGCTGCCCATGGAGTGCCCTGCCTGGTGCACTGATCCACAAAGTCAAATCTTCCAGGCTTTCTCTCCTGGGGATAAGGGCTGTTGGTTCCTGTCTTCAGCCCTGAATCCAAACTGCCAGACCTACTCCCAAAATTGCATACAAACAAAGATTCCTTCCACACCAAAGGGGTCAGCACAGAAAGCTCTTGCTGCTCATGGAGTGCCCAGCCTAACCCACGAACTGCACCACAAAACAAAATCTTGCAGTCTCTCTTTCCTGGGAATAAGGGATATTGTTTCCCATTTTCCGCCGTGCCTCCCAAATGACAGTCAGACGCCCAAAATTGCATTTGGACAAGGATTCCTCCCACACTAAAGGTGCCAGCACAGAAAGCTCTTGCTGCCCATGGAGTTCCCAGTCTGGCCCACAAACTGCACCTCATAGCCAAAGCTTCCAGGCTTTCTCTTCCAGCGAAAAGGGCTGTTGTTTCCTGTTTTCAACCCTGCCTCTAAACTGTCAGACCTACTCCCAGAATTGCATACAAACAAAGATTCCACCCAGAGCAAAGATGCCAGTTCAGAAAGCTCTTGCTGCCAATGGAGTGCCCAGCCTGGCCCACCAACTGCACCACAAAGCCAAAGCGTGCAGGCTTTCTTTCCTGGGGATAAGGGCTGCTGTTTCATGTTTTCAGACCTGCCTTCCATCTGCTAGCACAACTCCCAAAATTGCATTCAGACAAAGATTCCTCCCACACCAAAGGTGGCAGCACAGAAAGCGATTCCTACCAAAGGAGTCTCCAAGCTGACAAACCAACTGCACCACAAAACCAAATCTTGCAGGCTTTCTTTCCTGGGGATAAGGGCTGCTTTTTCATGTTTTCAGACCTGCCTCCCAACTGCCATCCCGACTCCTAAAAATGCATTCGGACAAAGATTCCTCTCACACGAAAGTGGCAGCACAGAAAGCTATTCCTACCAATGGAGTCTCCACACTCACAAACCAACTGCACCACAAAGTCAAAGCTTCCAGGCTTTCTTTCCCGGGGATAAGGGCTGCTGTTTCCTGTTTTCAGCCCTGCCTCTTGAAACAGGAGGGTAAGCCCAAAAGAGTTAACTAAGAAACTTGGGCCTGCTAGCAAGTTACATACATCCAAAATGTTCTGTTCTGTTAACTGGACCAAAGCTTAACAGAGTGCTAAGGTACATGTAATGGGCTTAAAGGTAATAAATTAAGAATCAGTAAGCTAAAGTAGACATTTGAATAGGAGAAATAGGCCGGGAGCCAGGGCTTTCTCCAAGCTTGAGCGAGCGGGTCAAGAACAATAGAAAGGAAGAAAGGTCAGACCGAGGAAGATGAGAAATCGACCCCTGCCCATGGGATGAAGATGGGGACCCCTCCCCAAAATTGGGATAGAAAGAAGCGCCGCCCCAAGCTCCGCCTGAGCTCCACCTATACTCCGCCTGTTATCAATATGTATGAATAGATGCTGTAATCACTTGAATATGCATTTAATCACACCTGAAAAATTGTATAAAACTGCTGATTTTGTGTGAAACCTTTGAGCAAGTTTTTCCAGCAATAGCTGGCTTGCTCCCAGCGCTGCTAATAAATACCTTTGCTGCTTAAAGATAAAAAGTCTCTGAGCAGTTTCTCAGACTGATTTTTCGGATTCACTCTCAACTGCCAGCCTGAAGCCCAAAATTGCATACAGACGAAGATTTCCCCCACACCAAAGGTGACAGCACAGAAAGCTCTTGCTGCCAATGGAATCTAGAGGCTGACAAACCAACTGCACCACAAAGCCGAAGCTTCCAGTCTTTCTTTCCTGGGGATTATGGTTGTTGTTTCCCGTTTTCAGACCGGCCTCCCAACTGCTAGCCCAACTCCCAGAATTGCATACGGACGAAGATTCCTCCCGCACGAAAGGGACCACCAGAGAAAACTCTTGCTGCCAATGGAGGCTCCAGGCTGAGAAACCAACTGCACCACAAAACCAAAGCTTCCAGTCTTTCTTTCCTGGGGATAAGGGCTTTTGTTTCCTGTATTCAGACGTGCATCTCAACTGCCAGCCTAACTCCAAAAATTGCATACAAAGATTCCTCCCAGAGCAAAGGTGCCAGCACAGAAAGTTCTTGCTGCCAATGGAGTGCCCAGCCTGGCCCACCAACTGCACCACAAAGCCAAAGCTTGCAGGCTTTCTTTCCTGGGGATAAGGGTTGCTGTTTCCTGTTTTCAGCTTTGCCTCTAAAGTGCAAGCCCGACTCCCAAAAGTGCATACCGACGAATATTCCTCCCAGAACAAAGGTCCCAGCAGAGAAAGTTCTTACTGCTCATGGACTGCCCAGCCTGGTCCACCAATTATAACACAAAACCAAAGTTTACAGGCTTTCTTTCCTGGGGAAAAGGGTTGTTGTTTCCTCTTTTCACCCCTGCCTCTGAACTGCTAGACCTACACCCAAAATTGCATACACAGATTCCTCCCAGAACAAAGGTGCCAGCACAAAAAGCTCTTGCTGTCAATTTAGTCTCTAAGCTGACAAACCAACTGCACCACAAAGTCAAAGCTTCCAGGCTTTCTTTCCTGGGAATACAGGCTGCTATTTCCTGCTTTCAGCCCGACCTCCCAACTGTCAGTCTGTCTCCCAAAAATGCATACGGGTGAAGATTCCTCCCAGAACAAAGGTACCAGCACAGAATGCTCTTGCTGCCCGTGGAGTTCCCAGCCTGGCCCACAAAATGCACCACAAAGCCTAAGCTTCCAGGCTTTCTTTCCTGTCAGTAAGGCCTGTTGTTTCCCATTTTCAGCTGTACATCCCAAATGACAGCCTGACTCTCAAAATTGCATACAAAGATTCCTCCCAGAGGAAAGGTGGCAGCATAGAAAGCTCTTGCTGCCCAGAGAGTGCTCAGGTTGACCCACCAACGGCACCAAAACGCAAAAGCTTCCAGCCTTTTTATCCTGGGGATAAGGGCTGTTGTTTCCTGTTTTCAGCCCTGCCTGCAAACTGCTAGCCCAACTCCCAAAATTGCATACGGACTAAGATTCCTCCCACACCAAAGGTCCCAGCACCAAAAGCTCTTGCTGCCAATGGAGGCTCCAGGCTGACAAACCAACTGCACACCAAAGCCAAAGCTTCCAGGCTTTCTTTCCTGGCAATAAGGCCTTATGTTTCCTTTTTTCAACCGCACCTCGCCACTGCCAACCCAACTCCCAAAATTACATACAAACAAAGATTCCTTCCACACCAAAGTTGCCAGCACAGAAAGCTCTTGCTGCCAGTGGAGTCTCCGGGATGACAAACTGCCCCACAAAGCCAAAGCTTCCAGTCTTTCTTTCCTGGGTGTATGAGCTGTTGTTTCCCATTTTAAACTGTGCCTCCCAACTGCCAGTCCGACTCCCAAAATTGCATACGGATGAAGATTCCTTCCACACCAAAGCTACCAGCACAGAAAGTTCTTGCTGCCAAGAGAGTGCTCAGCCTTGCCCACAAACTGCACCAAAAAGCCAAAGATTCCAGTCTTTCTTTCCTGGGGATAAAGGCTGTTGTTTCCTGTTTTCAGCCCTGCCTCCAAACTGCCAGACCTACTCCCAAAATTGCATACAAAGATTCCTCCTACACCAAAGGTGCCAGCACAGAAAATTCTTGCTGCCAATGGAGTCTCCAGACTGAAAAACCAACTGCACCACAAAGCCAAAGCTTCCATTCTTTGTTTCCTGGCAATAAGGTCTGTTGTTACCATTTTGAGACATGCCTGTCAACTGTCAACCTGAAGCCCAAAATTGCATACAAAAGAAGATTCCTCCCACACCAAAGGTGCCAGCAAAGAAAGCTGTTGCTGCCAATGGAGTCTCCAGACTGACAAACCAACTGCACCACAAAGAAAACTCTTGCAGGCTTTCTTTCCTGGGGATTTGGGCTGTTGTTTCTTGTTTTCAGTTCTCTCCCCCAAATGCCAGCCCGACTGCCAAAACTGCATACAAAAAAAGACTCCTTCCACACCAAAGGTGCCAGCACAGAAAGCTCTTGCTGCTCATGGAGTGCCCAGCCTGGTCCACCAACTGCACCACAAAACCAAATCTTCCAGTCTTCTTTCCTCAGGATTGGGCTGTTCTTTACTGTTTTCTGCCCTACCTACCAACTGCCATCCTGAAGCTCAAACTTGCATACGGACGAAGATTCCTCCCACACCACAGGTGCCAGCACAGAAAGCTCTTGCTGCCAGTGGAGTCTCCAGACTCAGAAACCAACTGCACCACAAAGCCAAAGCTTCCAGGCTTTTTTTCTTGCGGATAAGGGCTGTTGTTTCCTGTTTCTAGGCCGGCCTCCCAACTACCAACCCGACTCCAAAATTACACACTAACAAAGATTCTTCCCACACTAAAGGTACCAGCACAGAAAACTCTTGCTGCCCATGGAGTGCCCAACCTAGCCCACCATCTGCACTGCAAAGCCAAAGCTTGCAGGTGTTTTTCCTGGTGGTATGGGCTGTTGTTTCCTGTTTTCAGACCAGCATCTCAACTGCTAGTCCGTCTGCCAAAATGGCATACAAACTAAGATTCCTACCAGAAAAAATGTACCAGCACAGAAAGCTCCTGCTGCCAATGGAGTTCCCAGCAGGGTCCACCAACTGCACCACAAAGCAAAAGCTTCCAGGTTTTCTTTCCTGGGGATAAGGACTGTTGTTTCCTGTTTTCAGACCTGCCTCCCAATTGCTAGCCTGACAGCCAAAATTGCGTACGGACGAAGATTCCTCCCGCACCAAAGGTGCCAGCACAGAAAGCTCTTCCTACCAATGGAGTCTCCTGGTTGACAAACCAACTGCACCCCAATGCAAGGCTTCCAGGCTTTCTTTCCTGGGGATAAATGCAGTTGTTTCCCATTTTCAGCCCTACCTCTCAATGCCAGCCTGAATCCCGAAATTACATGCAAAGATACCTCCCACACCCAAGGTGCCACCACAGAAAGCTCTTTCTGCCAGTGGAGTCTTCAGGCTGGCCCTGCAACTGCACCACAAAGCCAAACCTTTCATTCTTTCTTTTCTGGGAATAGAGGCTTTTGTTACCCGTTTTCATCCGTGCCTCCCAAATGACAGCCCGACTCCCAAAATTGCATATGGACGAAGATTCCTCCCACACCAAAGGTGGCAGCACAGAAAGTTCTTCCTACCAATGGAGACTCCAGGCTGACAAACCAATTGCACCACAAAACCAGAGCTTCCAGTCTTTCTTTCCTGGGGATAAGGGCTGTTGTTTCCTGTTTTCCGGTCTGCCTCCAAAATGCCTGACCTACTCCCAAAATTGCATACAAACAAAGGTTCCTCCCACAACAAAGGTACCAGCACGGAAAGTTCTTGCTGCCCATGGAGTGCCCAGTCTGACCCACGAACTGCACCGAGAGTCAAAGGTTCCAGGCGTTCTTTCCTGGGGACAAGGGCTTTTTGATTTTTTAGCCCTGCGCTCTGTCAGTCTCATTGCCAAAATTGCATACGGAGGAAGATTCCACCCACACTAAATGTGCCAGGACATAAAAGTCTTTCTGCCCATGGAGTAGCCCAGGCTGGCCCACCAACTGCACCAGAGTGTCAAAGATTCCAGACTTTCTTTCCGGGGGACAAGGGCTTTTGTCTACTTTTCTCAGCCCTGCGCTCAAACTGCCAGTACCACTCTCAAAATTGCATACGGAGGAAGATTCATCCCAGAAAAAAGGTGGCACGACTGAAAGCTCTTGTTACCTATGGAGTGCCCAGGCTGGCCCGCCACCTGCACCAGAGTGCCAAAGATTCCAGTCTTTCTTTCCGGGAGACAAGGGCTGTTGTTTGCTTTTCTCAACCCTGCGCTCCAACTGCCAGTCCCACTCCCAAAATTGCATACGGACGAAGATTCCTCTCAGACAAAAGGTGTCCATCCAAAAAGCTCTTGCCGACCATGTAGTGTCAAGAGCGGCACACAAAGTGCACACAAGAGACGGAGGGTCAGGGCTTTCTGACCACAGAGGCAAAGGTTCCAGGCTTTCTTTCCTGGTGTCAAAGGCTGTTGTTTGCTTTTTTGAGCCCTGCGCTCAAACGGCAAGTCCCACTTACAAAATTGCATACGGAGGAAGATTCCTCCGAGACAATAGGTGCCAGGACAGAAATATCTTGCTGCCCATGGAGTACCCAGGCTGACCCACCAAGTGCACCAGAGAGCCAAAGGTTCCAGGCTTTCTTTCCTGGGGACAAGGGCTGTCGTTGATTTTTTCAGTCCTGCGCTTAAACGACCAGTCCCTCTCCCAAAATTGCATACGGAGGGAGATTCCTTCCAGACAAAAGGTTCCAGGAAACAAAGCCCTTGCTGCTCCTGGAGTGCCCAGGCTGGCTCACCAAGTGTACCAGAGAGCCAAAAGTTCCAGGCTTTCTTTCCTGGGGACAAGGGTTGTTGTTTGCTTTTTTCAGCCCTGCGCTCAAACTGCCAGTTACACTCCCAAAATTTCATACAGAGGAAGATTCCTCCAAGACAAAAGGTGCCCACCCAAAAAGCTCTTGCTGTCCATGTAGTGCCAAGAGTGTTGCACAAACTGCACACAAGACACGGAGGGTCAGGGCTTTCTTTCCTGGGTGGAAGGTCAGTCATTAGGATTAGGGTTAGGGTTTCGAAGTACGGTTAAGTTTAGGGTGAGGTTTAGAGTTAGTTTCGATTAAGGTCAGGGTTAGAGTTAGCGAAAGGGTTAGATTTAGAGTTACAGTTTGTTTTAGGGTTAGTTAGTGTTAGGGTTAGGGTTCATCTTAGGGTTAGTTATGTTTAGGGTGTGGTGGGGGGAAACAGTTTCCCCCCTCCCCTAGAGCTAAGAAAGTGGTAACCCCCGAGGGGGTGGTTACCCTTTGGGGTTGTGGTGGTTTGAAACTCCCAAGGATCCAATTTTTAAGTTCAAGCCCCCCGCCCACAGTCTGCCCTTGTGAGAGGGTTTAGTGATGGTATGGACTTGATATCTTTTTCACTTCATGTGGAGAGTTTTCAGACAAAACACAACCATTCGTTATTGGCTGAAGGGAAAA